>NC_142934.1:100615162-100627662 GCF_046866305.1 Octopus bimaculoides | reverse complement strand
TCTGTACGAGTGCGTGCAGAACGGTTTCGTCGCTCTGCCGGCATCTCGGACAGGTCGGCCCCGTGTTTCTCGAGCCATGCCTGTAGAGCTTATCCCGAACGGGTAGTGCTTCTCGATAGCACTGCCAGGCCAGGGATCTCTGGAAGTTGTCCATAGGTCTCGGCCCGAAGGTCGTCTTAAACAGCCGGGTCAGGTATTCCTCGTCGACGCCCAGGTTCGCCCCGAGATCGTCGTCATACCTTCCATCCATTAATCCACTATAGAATGCGTTAGTTGTGATGCAGTCGCTCAAGGTTGACTCGGGTTGTTGGAGTTGCCGAAGAGCAGCGCGACACTCGCGGTGCCATTTGCCCTTCCTCGGCCTCTTCTTGATCCACGACTGCAGTTCGGTCATGGAGACGAGCTGCGGGAAAGCGCGCCGCACAAACGGTGACCACACCTGTTCACCGCTGTCTACATAGAGCCGGAGATGTCGCAGTCTCAGCGCGTGTCTGCGCATCATCAACCACGGCATGCCCAGTCCTCCTTTTAACGGGTGTTGGCAGCAAACGGATCGCCTAACCATCGGAACGCTTCCTTTCCACAAGAAGCGGAAGAGGATGCGCTCCAGTTTGGTGATGGTAGTGTCGGGACAAGGAACGACGGTCAGGCGGTAGTAGATGACGGACGCGATGTACGTGTTTGCCACCTCCGCCCGACCTTTCAGGGAAAGCTCCCTCTCGGCCCATTGCCGGGCTAGAGTGGCCACCCTTCTCGTTATCTCGTCCCAGTTCTTCTCCGTTTGGAGGTCTGGACCAAACCAGACCCGAGCAACTCAACCGGACCGTCAGTCCAACGTCCCACGACGGAGGCACTACTTGACGGCATGGGCTTGCTTCTCCAGGTGCCGAGCCGCAAGCCCACTGACTTATCCCGGTTGATTTTCGCTCCCGTTACCGCTTCGTAGTCTCTCAGTGTCTCGCCGACAAGCTCGATGTGCTTTTGGCTAGACACTATGACGGTGACGTCGTCCGCGTATGCCGACACGCTCGTCCCGCATCCCAACTCTCGCGGGATGCCCCTCAGCGTCGCCAGCTTTCGCAGTAGTGGCTCGAGAGTCAACACGTACAGAAGCGACGAGAGGGGGCATCTCTGACGGACCGAACGTGCAACGTCGAAGGGTCTTGATAGATGCCCATTGACGCGAACTACCGAACGGATGCCTCTGTACAATGCAGCCATCCAGCCGCGGAAAAGTATTGATGGTCTACCCTATCGAAAGCTTTCGATTGATCTAAATTGATCAGGGCCCCACCCATGCCAGGTTCCTTAACTACCCGCTCTATTATGTAGCGCATCAGATGGAGGTTATGTAGCGCATCAGTTTCTCGATGACAAGCGCCAACCGCTTGGCTAACACCTTGGCCAAAATTTTCAAGTCTGCATTGAGCAGATTGATGGGCCTAAAGTTATCTATGACGTCCCCCTTGTTTGGATCTTTCTTCAGCAACGTTACGGCTCCTCGGCTCACAAAACCGGGAATGCTCCCGTTCTGCTGCCAGGTGCAGTACACCGCCACCAAGACGTCTCCAAACAAGTCTGGCATACAGTTGTAAAGCTCGTAGGGCAGACCATCCAAACCCGGAGATTTGTCCCTCGAGCATCCCGCCATCGCGTCCCTCACTTCCGCCGCCGTGATGGCACCTTCGCAGCACTCCGCCTCTCTTGCCGAGAGTCGTGGCAGGCTTTGCAGATAGGCATTGAAGTCCATCCTGCGTTCTCGCTCGCCACTCGTCCCAAACAGTCGAGCAAAGTGCCGCTGAAAGGCCTCACACATTTTGGTTGGCTCGAGCAGTTCGCGTCCCTGTTCGTCCACCAGAGACCGAATGGTGGCTTTGTTGCCCTGTGGCGCCTCCGCCACCCGGACCTCTCGCGCGGCTCCAACACCTTCGTTTTTTAGAGCACGCATCCTAGCCCTGACAACGCACCCTTCGTGTTTGGCGTTGAAGTGTTGGTCTAGGGCCAACCTCGCCGCCAAAACGTCGGATGCGATACCACTTCTAATTGCCTCTTCTAGCTTCTTAACTAGCTCACCCTCTGTCTATGGCTAGTGCTTTGCTATACCTAACCGCTTCTGCTTGTATTGCTCTCTTGAGGGCAAACCACCATTTGTTATTGATGATGGCTCCCGTCAAAGCCCTCTTTACTAACGTGCTAATCCGGTCTCTGAAAACTTGTCTCGACGAGAAAGACGCGTTTAGTTTCCAGTAACCGGGGCCCTGCCTATGTGTCTTATCTAAGTCTAGCGTACACGTCACAGATAGATAGATAGATAGATAGATAGATAGATAGATAGATAGATAGATAGATAGATACGGACAAACGAAATGCAGTGTCCTTACAACGTACCAACAGTTATGTGTGTGTGTGTGTGTGTGTGTGTGTGTGTGTGTGTGTGTGTGTGTGTGTGTGTGTGTGTGTGTGTGTGTGTGTGTGTGTGTGTATGAATATATGAATATATATGTACATGTTTATATTTATATATAAATATACATATATGCATATATCTACGTATACATATATATATGTTTATGTATAAATATATATATGTCCAAATTATAACTGTGTATATATGCCCATATATAAATGTATAAATATATGTGTATATATGTATATGTATATATATATATATATATATATATATATATATATATATATATATATATATATATATATATATATATATATATTTGACAGGAAGGACAACAAAACAAAGAAAGAGACCTCGATATTATGCAAATAGAGGAATTTATCTGTAAAAATACGTGGCACTTATTCAGTTGTCATGATAAAACTCCGAGTTTCGGATGCCAGGGTGGGAGCCCACGCCAACATCTCTTCAGTTATCCGGCCAATTGAAAATTTCATTGAAAAATTTATATATGGACATATATACACAGTTATAATATGAACATATAAATATTTATACATAAACATATATATATGTATACGTATATATATATGTATATATGTATATTTATATATAAATATAAACATGTATATATATTCATATATACATAGATATATACGCACAGACGCACACACACAAAATTGCTGGTAGGTTGTAAGTCCTGGGGTCGATTTGCTCGACTAAAGGCGGTGCTCCAGGATGGCCACAGTTAAATGACTAAAAAAGTAAAATAGTGAAAGAGTATATATGACATAATCGGTTCACTATTTTCGTTTTCTCTTTGGTGTCTCTATCAATCAATCTGTGTGACATTTCACTGCCTTTACACAGACATTTATATACGAGTGCGTGTGGGTGTATTTGTTTGCGTGATTCTGTGTGTGTGTGTGTATGTGTATATGTATTTATGTATGCATATATACTTACATACAAACGTATGTATGTATGTATATATGTATGCATGCATGCATGGATGTATGTATTTATTTATGTATGTATTATGTATGTATTATGTATGTAATGTGACGATCTCATTAGAGATTTCTTAATCTCATTGCTTAAATGCCGCATCTGTATACCCGCAAGTCAAAATTTTGAGGAAATATTTGGCGTCAAAGAATGTCTTGAAGCATTCTCATGATTTTACGCCTTCATTCAATTTATCTGCATTCTTATTTCATTTTGTTGTTCTCTTTTAAGTGATCTACTTCATATATAATGATTGCGTCTGGCTTGTATTTTAAGTTAACTGCCCGTTTCCTACATATTATACAACTTCAGTCAGTTCAAATTTAAATCCATTTGCCAGCACTTATTTGAAGAATTTCTATGACACGAAGAACGAAAATACCCTTCCATTCGAATTAAGTTTCCAGCTTTGATTTCATCTGTCATCATGCCAAAAATTGTGTGTGTTGTTAAAATGCTTGCTTCGTAAATACATCATTTCGGAAATGACTGTATATCATACAGCATTTTAGTCAACATCCTGCGTTTTAATAACATTTTTTAATAGAATTTACAGTCCGCAATCAGTTATTACACTGATTGCTCATTTACAAATAGAAAAGTAGACAGACAGAACGACAGAAGACACACACTCAAATGCGTATGAGTGTGTGTGTGCTTGTGTATGTACATATACATAGATACATATATTATTCTATAGTAGTTAATAAATAATGAGGTATGTGACTGGTAGTTTGCCGGTAAAACACGTTCACTGGCTCAGCATCCGTTGGGTCTTTGATTGCAGAAAGACGGAAGATGGAATATACGAGAAATTTTAATGATCACTGCAATCATTTAAACCCATTCAGCGTCGATCCCTCGTGGTTGAGATACTGCAGAACAGTTTTAGGTGTATCCCTCGGTGGCGATGTGTTTTTTCAGGTGATTTCAAGAGGTATCTCGTTAAAATAAACTCTGTTTCGCACAGCATGGTTACTTCTTGTGCTTTGTAAATAGAAATGTCCAATTGACGGATAATGCCTCATATTCAAGATCAATGACAATGATATGATACAGAAAGAAACAAATATACAATAAAGCGAAAGAAATGATTACATATAACCGTTAGCAAAAATGAATGAAGATCACCAGCAGAGATCATATCTTCATGTTAACAAGAATAAGAACATAACCAAAATTAAAACGGTGTTGGAAAAGGAGACCAGCAGACCCACACATGCGACAAAATCTAATATAAGTTCATGCAGAGAAAAAAAAAATACCCACTGATGAACCGCTGTATGAGTACTAATGTTGTATATAAATGCACCATGCACACAAGGGGCCCATATGTTTACATTGGTGCAACGGCAGATTTGTTCACGGACCGATGTCGAAACTATGTCGCCAGTTTCAATAAAATCAGCAAGAGACACTCGACATAATTTTCTTTAGCAACTTAAAGACGATAAGTTCAAATATGATCTCACTTGGTCCATAATAAGACATGCATAGCCATACAATGATCTTTCCGAGAGGTACAGACTATGCTCTGAAGAATCGCTGTGCATTTTGTGAACCAGAGAGAGGCTCATTAATACAATTTCAAATGACTAACAAGATCGTTTTCCTGCTAGTAAATGCACTTTCGCACAATACGGTAGACAAGAACTAGCCTAAATGGATTATATCATCAGAGACAACACTGTGCATGGAATTTTTACTGTGAAGTTGACTTATGTCATTTTGTTGTTTCATTATTATATTGTGTAATATCACTTGTCATGTCTTCTGATATATAACATTTATGTGTCTGCGTGTCCGATTTATCTACTTGTACTCACATGGCTGTGTATCTACGCACAATTATATACATCTCTATCCATGATGCGCAAATATCTATACAGATGCGCAAATATCTATGTGTTTAAGTGTATGTGTGAGCGCATAAACCCACCAAGATGCGTCTATAGACGTATGTCAACGTGCCAATGAAAACCTAGCATGGCCGTAACCAAATGACTGAAACAAGTAAAAAGAATATAGAGTCGATCATGTAACTACTAGGTCCAGTGTCTTCTTAACATCAACTATTACGTTTCCTCTCCCCTTTCTTAATTTCTGTATCGCGACCACTCATACATAAGTGATTTCTCTGCCTTATCTCTCTTGTCCTTCCTCTTAATGTCTCAACAAAATCCTCACACTGATCCGTTCATTTATACCCTGTGATCATATATTAATAGAAATGTATCGTTGTTACTGTATACTTAACGACAGTTCTTTTTCTTTCTTTACCCCCTTCAATACATTAACTAGAAACTGTTCAAACCAAGCATGATTTAGAACTTATTCAACAGTCTTGCAAAGAAAGCAATCAATATGTTAATTATATTCATGATATTTATTAGAATTAACACAGTATTTATTAATTAATTAATTATATGTCCAACAGTTCACATATTAATCAACCACCAATTGGAATATTTACAAATTATCAAGAACATGCTTAGCTCCAAGGAATTCTTTATCAGTTTTCTATGGAAGTTTATATCCTTCATCATCGTCTTCTAATCTGCAAATGGAATTACGAGAAATTTTTACGGATTTATATTAGCCTGTTTTGTTGAATAGATAATTACTGTTATCAACGATATATGCTGTTGCAGCATATACATTTCGTTAACTCTATCACGACGACAACAAAAAAATGAATTTGATGCTTTTTTGCAGTTCTTATACTTATTTGTTCCATTTTAAATCGTTTTAATAAACAATACTGTTCTTAGTCTCCCAGTTTGTCGCAAGCTAATCGCCTCTTTTACTGCGTGTATGGCAGTAGGAGAAACAAGGCAGTTGATGGTGGTGGCGGGGATTATCGTTCCGTCAAGAACAAAATATCACAAAGGACCTCGCTTAAGTAGCGGCGGGTTGTTGGTCTTAATGGAGATAATTACGTTAGAACTTGGATAATTAACATTGCGAAGAATGGACAAACGTGCATGCACACACACACACGCACACACGTCACTGACACATACTCTTTCTCTCTTTCTCACACACACAAAAACACACGCACACAAATACATACTTTCACGAATACATACGCTTGTACGTACCTATACACATCCATACGTACATACAGAGGCGGATTCCACAGTCTTCATGAAGCATATTCCACTTTCGAATTGCGGTTATGGTAGCCTAAGGTGCAGCACAGCTTGATTGAATGTAGTAACACATCTTGAGAAGAGCATTTCTTAACTATCCTTCATCTTGTACATTCTTAGTATCAACCAGTCACTCCCGTGTCATCACCTCTGATTTTTCTTTTTTCTTTTCTTTTTTTTTGTTTTTGTCTTGTTTTGTTATTTCCACCAGACCTCGTCTGACTCGCAGCTGACAACAGACTTAAAATTAGAATATCAAAAAAAAAGTTACATGTCACTGCTCTGAGTTCAAATTTCACAAAAGTTACTAATTTCTCTCTCTCTCTCTCTCTCTCTCTCTCTCTCTATATATATATATATATATATATATATATATATATATATATATATATATATATATATATATATCTTTCTCTCTATCTCTCTATCTCTCTCTCTCTCTCTCTGCCTCTCCCTTTAATTCTGTCTTTCTCTCACTCTTACTTCCTGCTTCTGTTGTGCCTGTAATTCAAAGGGTCAGCCTTGTCACACTGTGTCACGCTGAATATCCCCGAGAACTACGTTAAGGGTACACGTGTCTGTGGAGTGCTCAGCCACTTGCACGTTAATTTCACGAGCAGGCTGTTCCGTTGATCGGATCAACTGGAACCCTCAACGTTGTAAGCGACGGAGTGTCACCAACAACAACAATATGTTTACTTCGAAGTTATATTTGTTTTGTAGCCCAGGTTACCAGAAGGCGATAAGTTAGCAGTTTCGTTAACTCGCTGGAAACAATTATTTCGTTTATTTGTTCCAAACCTGCACTCTAAGTTCAAATCCTTCAAATGTCGGCTTTGTATTTCAGCCTCTCGAGGTCGATGAGAAAGTACCAGTCCAACGAGGTTCCATTGACGGAACTGCTCTGAGTAAAGCTCGTTGCGTTCTTACAGCACAGAACTTGCGATGGCGCCGGTACCAAATCAGTGATTTTCTTTCAAATAACATCGGTAAAGACAGGAGACTTGCAAACAGTGATAACTTACGTCTACTTCACAATATCCTGCCAACTTCTGCAAATATATGTGCAGATGAATTGTTGTCTCAGAGTGACAGACATGCAAATAGAATGCACTTGAACGAACACTCCCATGATTCAATGCATTTCAGTCATCTTCCGTTTTTTTTTCCAGATTTTTTTTTACCATGCCACAGAGACATAACCGACATGTCTAGAACTAATTTTATTCAGTATGTTACTCCAATCTTTTAATACATCTTTGTAATTTCAGTGATTTTGGCAAAGAACGATCAAGAAGAGGTTCACACGTTGGTATATCTACTCATATGTAGCTATATTGTTGCGTAACTAAAGTTGTGTAGCTAATTATAAATGGTAAACGTGTTGTCATTGTTGTTGTTGTAGGCGGCAGTGGTGGTAGTGGTGCTGGTGATGGTGATGGTGGTGACTGTGGTGGTGGTGGTCGTCGTCGTCGTTGTCGTCGTGGCGGTTAGCCCAGGTGGGCTGTGATTTTACTGACCACTGATTAGTGTCATTTTAGTTTTGATCGTCCTGTCATTTTAGCTTTGAGGACTACATCGTCCAATTTTTCCTTCTCTTTCCCGTGAAGTGAAGAATTGTTTTAAGGAAATTTGACTGTTACTTCAAACTGGTCGATTGATAACGGACAGGCTTTTTCGTTAACCGATAGTAAATATATTTTGTTGTTGTTATTGTTGACTTTGTTGTTAATCCCAATAAACAGGTACACTGTCATAGTTATTCTAGCAGTAACCACCCAACTTTTGTTGCTATGCATGAACTCCTGGAGCTCAATATGCAAACTACACTTTTTTATGAGACGATGATGTGTTATTTGATGATGAATTGGTTGCTATTTCAAGCACATCGAGAACTACATAGACGTTTCCCAGTAAACATGTAAATGATGTGTTTTTATAGCTTAACAAAATAACTAGGAATGTTTGACAGAGGATGGTAATTTCATTAAATCAGTTTCCTATGTAAGTCTATTCATCTAGGAATGTGATTAATGACTATTTATGTAGTCACTGGAATAAACATATGACAAAAGGAGGAAGCCTCTAAAGAGTAGCTCAGTATGCTAAAAATAGCAGTCATAATTTATACAAATCACATCCTACTAACATACATGACAGTATATATTTGTAAACATTTTTTATGCAACCAATAAGGCTATGATAATTGTTAAGAATTTTAACTGGAAGGAACAATGGATCATATTTACCCCAGGAAAAACTGGAGCTTCTTTTGTCAAACATCGAACACACAAGGATAAAAAGACAAAGTCAATCAAGAAGGGATTGAAACGCAGAAGTAAAGAGCCCTAACTAAATAAAACAAAAAAAATTATCTGATGTTCCTACAGTATTGATAATTTACCGTCCCTATGACTACATAGATATTATAATAATAGCCTATAACATACACACAAAGCCTGGTATTAGGTGCAAGAGAATCAGTCAATATTATCGTTCATGATACCTGGCTTAGTTTTTTTTTTTTTTTTTATCGACCCAGGAGTGATAAGAGACGAAGAAAACAATACTGGAATTTGAAATTAGGAGGTAAAGAGAACTAAACAAATGCCGCTTTAACGATTCTTCCTCCACCATCATTTTAATAATAATGGTTTGTAATTTAGGCATAAAACTAGTAATTTTAAAGGCGGAAGAATCAGTCGACATCGTGACCTAAGTTGTGATTGGTGCTTTATCGTATCGGTGTTAGAGGGATGAAAATATAGAACCGAAAAAATTAAATTTTCTAATTGTGCGACAAGGCCAGTAATTTTGAGGGAAGCTGGGAAATTCGATTATATCGACCCAGTAAGCAACTATTATTTATTTTATCGACCCCCGAAAAGATGAAAGACAAAGTCGACTTCGGTGGAATTTGAACTCAAAACGTAAAAATTGTACAAAATGTCGCTAAGCATTTTGCCGGCGTGCTAACAACTTTGAAAGATCGCCGTCATTAAAGTCCTGATAGAAATAATGCAACAGAATCATCCTCGAAAGATTATGTCAATCCTCATAGCATTAGGTTCCTACAAGTCCCTTAGATGAAAAAACTACGGGAGATAAGTTTATATCGCGACCCTGCACATTCCCTCTCGTCGTATATCTCCTTCGTAGATAAAACGAGTTCATCAGTTAACTGAAAATTCTATATCAAGCCGCTACATGCTTATGCGACTAGCTACAATATACTTTAAATCGCAGTTAGCATTTAAAATTAAATGTATACGGAGACACCTACATACATTTATACCTACCTCTCTGTTCACATACAAATACATGGCTATACAAACAAAAGCGCATGCATGTGAGCACGCATACATACTCACATCATCTCAATAGCTAAATGCAGCATACGTTAAGAACACTTTAACAGCCCACTGTACTCATTAGCATTACTAATGCACAGACTAGCAGATCACAAACTCACAGTACCACCTGTCATAACCGAAACATTCATAAATACACACACATCAAACTTTACCCATGTACCTACATAAACAACCACAATAAGTTTTGAAGCTTGCTGAAAAATTCCAAACAGGAAATATTATCAGGGACATTCTCATCAGGATCAATGTAGCTAATGAAACTCCTAATATCAAGGCCAGCACTTCTTTAACTATATATAAAACCATTAAAAACTGATATAGGAACTAAACAGCAACAAAAACTGCGACAACCTAGTATGCGTAGTATTATTGTGCTTGTATTCCCGACTGCGGTTGTATACGTGGGTCAGATAAAACCTCCATAGGCTAACCAAGATACTCTCATAGAATGCAGCCAAATGAAGTTTATTTTAAACATACACTCCCCTGCAATCTTCACACTTCTTCCATCGGTGTTGCACTGTTTGAATAATATTGACGAAGAAACTTTCTTCCTGTTGCTCAAAAAAGTCAACAGCAGATATGACGTCATCATTTCTGCGATACTCGTTACCAGCCAAATGTTTCTTTTTTTTTTAATTTTGAGGAACAGACGATAGCCAGAGGGCCAAATCAGAAGGGTAGAGAGGGTGATCAACCAGTTCAAAGCCACAGTCATGCACAGCAGCCATTGAAACCGAGGACCTGTGTCCGGGGCCATTGTCCTGATGAAACAAGACCCCTTTCGTGTTTTGTCTTGGTAGCCTTTTGTAACTGCTTCCTGTTTTTTTTCTTTATCCCTTTCAATACATCAACTGTTTATGTATTGATAGGAATGATATGATCAGACAGGGGTCTTTTTGATCAGATGTCAGAAGAAGTGGTACCCACCGAGCATAAACCTTTGCAAACCAAGTTCACAGCGCAGAATATTCTCAACTCTCAATCGGGGTATGCTAATAGCACTGGCTATTTGATTTATAATCACTTCTCTATTATTCCGCATTATGCGGTGAATATGATCAATGCTTTCCTAGATAATAGTAGCTGCAGGACGCCCAACACTTGGGTGATCTTCAAGAATCTCCGTTCCCCTCCTAAATTCAGCCACCTTCTTTTGCACTATTGATAAAGCTGGTGCGTCATCTCCTAGTATATAAAGCATGTTAGCAGGAATTTCTTTGGGCGCAAAAGCTTTTTCTTTCTGCGGGTACTTGGTAAGACTCAGAAACGAAATTTTATCGATTTTCAAGAGAAGTCGTTATTTGTTACATTTGAAGTCTTTTTTGAACAGTCAGATGTCAGTTTATATGGAACGAAACAAGGCGATTATTGATAAGAAGGGTTGAAATTACTGCATACAAGATTTCACAGCTCCAACAACATTCATTCATAGTCAGCGAATGAACATTTTAGCCCACGTTCGTTTACTGATCAAAATTGAAAAAAAAAACGGTTTTGTATAGAAGCTTCACTCTGTGAAACGTAATTTAGCAGTGCCACAGATCATGGTTATAAAATAAATACTTGATTTTAATAAAGGAGTAGCCTGGTTATATGTATACATAGTAACAACGTTGGGTATAATCTTTTAATTAGCATTACCACAGCTACAAGGGTATAGTTGGTGTCGATAATTACAGTGACGGAGTTAATAGTTCTATAACTTACATAATTAATATTTCTATAACAGTCGCTCAGTTAAGAATTTGATTATTACCGTGTAGTATACTAACCCGACCTATTTACGCAATATTGAAAACCAAATTCTTATAAACTACGTCTTACCACTTTAAAAGAACACATTGGACTTTGTAGTCCAGAACATAGAGAAATACAAACAGAAAATCGTAATTAGAGCATCTTTGATGAGAGATTTGTTTGATCAGCGTTCGTTGAATAATATAGTTTTCGTTTCACAGCGCTGAGGAAAAGAAGACCGTCATGGATGGCATATCTTTGAGAATATGTTTACCCGATCAAGTTTGACTTGGAGCCAGACAACAACTTGCACCAGCGTGGCCGCAGCACCTGAGCTGAAACTAGTTTAAGACTTAAAGAGTTAATAACAACAGCCAGAGGAACTTTACGCATTTGCTTCATCAGCTAAAAATAGCAGCTACCATACTCTCAAATCGCACATCAAATTCCTACATGGGAGTAAGGAAAGCAAAAGTGTATAGTGGTTATTGTAGTCGTAGATATGGTGTTAAACATGTGATGGCCATGACTGGAATGCCTTTGTTTATAGGTTTGCTCATTCAGGGTTGACCAGAGTATAAGCAGCAATAGAAGCAACAACAACATCAACAACAGAAGCAGCTGCAAAAACAAGAAGATCGATAGCAACAAAACAGCAGCAGTTAAGTAACAACAACGACAAGCAAAAAAAAAAAAACTTTTGTTTGTCATTTACATGAAAATAAAATGTTGACGTCATCAATAAAACATGTTCTATTTGACAATATTCAGATTTGAAACTGTTGGTAACCGAATTGCTAAACATCAAATAACTTT
>NC_142934.1:100572662-100610162 GCF_046866305.1 Octopus bimaculoides | reverse complement strand
TATATATATATATATATATATATATATATATATATATATATATATATATATATATGTATGTATGTATGTATGTATGTATGTATGTATGTACACACACACACATATATATGTGTGTGCATGTATGTATGCATATATGCATATATATATATGTATATATATGTATATATATATATATATATATATACACATATACATATATATGTATGTATATATATATATATATATATATATATATATATATATATATATATATATATATATATATATATATATATATATATATATATATATATATATATATATATATATATATATATTTCCTATTCACATGAGTACAAGAAAGGGATATATATTCATATATTTAAGAGCAGTAAATATGAGTGTCTATGAATTATTATATTTGTAAATGCGATTCATATAAATAAATGTGTCTTTATTTATATATGTGTGTGTATGTATGTACACACACACACACACAATCACTCACATGTATGTAAATACACACAATATTGTATGGGCTCTTGATAAATGATTTTAAGCAAGAATTTCACTGACTGATGATTATCTGTACGTATTGCCACATACACATAATCTTTACAAATTTTAAAAATTTATCAGAATCAACATTGGCGTTTGTCGTTGTGGAAAATTTCGTTTCATCGTGTTCCTAGTTTGTTATATAATCACGTTCATTTTTTTTAATGTTAGAGCAACGGTAATGAGCATTTACGATTGAAGCATAACTAGGTTTAATAATTGTTTCTAACATAAGCACAGTACAAGAAGTTTTGTAAAAAAAGCGTTATTTGAATGATGGCTACAGTGTCCATTTTACTGATAACGCAACATTGAGGGGAAAAATATGCAAGTCATTTTCAGACACTCCAACGAGTTTGGTAAGTGTGACAATACAGCATTCTAACTGGATGCAATAAATTTTTATAGCATAGTCACAGGACCAAAACTTTTGTGAAAAGAGAATTTGCTTGATTAAAAGTATGATGGCTACAGCGTCCATTTTACTGGATAACGCAACATTCGGAGTGAAAGTACGCAAGTTATTTTTCCGGCACTCTAACGTGTCTGATAACTAGGGCAATACGACATGTTAGCTAGGTACTATGATGTTCGGTCATTTTACATCAAAATCCACACAGCAAATTCCAACATATGGACTTCTGGGTAACAGAGCCCCTGCTTGTGTGTGTGTGTGTGTGTGTCTGCGTGTGTGCGTGTGTGTGCGTGTGTGCATATATGCATATGTTTGTGTGACTATGTCTGTTCTCCCCCACCGTCGCTTGACAACCGACGTTGGTGTGTTTACGTCACCGCATTCTAGCGGTTCGGCAAAAGAGACCGTTAGAACAAGTACTAGGCTTACAAAAAATAAACCCTGGGGTCGATTCGTTCGACTAAAGGCGGTACACCAGCATGGCAGTAGTCAAATGTCTGAAACAAGTAAAAGAATAAAAGAATATGTATGAGATTATAAGATATCGATTGGCTGGCCTAATATATTTAAAAACCTAAATAGTTTGTATTCTGTAAAGAATATGTAATTCATAAGTGACGTTGTAGTAACAATAAAAATGAATCGGTGTCTGACGAGCAGTGACTCTGAAAACCCAACAATATTTTTCACCAATTCCATAATTTCTTCAGCTCATTTAAATGAATTGTTAGCTCTGCTTCCATATTCAATATATGATTTGACGAAATACATAAAAGAGAAACATTTTATATGAAAGTGAAAAACAAAAGCAAGAGTGGCTGTGTGGTAAGTAGCTTGCTTACCAAGCTCATGGTCCCGAGTTCAGTCCCAATGCGTGGCATCTTGGGCAAGTGTCTTCTACTATAGCCTCGGGCCGACCAAAGCCTTGTGAGTGGATTTGGTAGACGGAAACTGAAAGAAGCTTGTCGTATATATATATATATATATATATATATATATATATATATGTGTGTGTGTATGTATGTTTGTATGTGTTTGTATGTCTGTGTTTGTCCCCCAACATCGCTTGACAACCGATGCTGGTGTGTTTATGACCCCGTAACTTAGCGGTTCGGCAAAGGAGACCGATATAATAAGTACTATGCTTCCAAAGAATAAGTCCTGGAGTCGATTTGCTCGACTAAAGGCGGTGCTCCAGCATGGCCACAATCAAAAGACTGAAACCAGTAAAAGAGTAAAAGAGTAAAGAGTATACAGGAAACCAGAATTATTGAAAAAGTGTTTTCACTGGAAACCTATACGTTCGATACTATCAAGTGTGGTCTGCTAAACTGTATTAATATATTTAAGTTTTCATTGGTTATAATATGATAGCACAAAATATCCACGTATTTATTTGAGGAGTGCGTCTTAATATACCAAGAAATTTCGTCAAATATACCAAATTTATTGGCCTAGGCAATACAAACTACAAGGATCAAGAATGCCATTATTGTTAAAATGTTCCAGAATTACGTATGTATATCTTGTAAAATAAAGATGAAACTTCCAATATATCTATATATTGCAAATGTATGCATATTTTGTGTACCTATTTTTTTAATGACTTGATGGTAAATTGTTTGCCAAAACCATATAGAAAAAATTCAAAAATTCTACAACTGGTTGGCTTTCTTCTTATTTCGGGAAGAGCAATAATGTTTTCTTTCAAATTAATTTGTGATAGAACGGCAATGCCTATAACCAATTATCTTTGAGAGCCTCGGATGGTTTTAGTACGAAGGGAAATGCCGCCTTCACACAGGAAACTTGGTTTTAAAGACCCCAAAACTGAACACTGCTAAAGTAATCCAGGGGCCATATACTGTCTTAAACGGATGATAGATTAAGTTTGCCACCTAAGATTTCAGAATATACCATACATAGTCGGAAGATGTAGAACATGGCATGTTGTCCGTCGTATTCACAATCTCCAAATCTAACTCAGTGAACTACCCAACCCGAAAATATTAAAATATAAAAAAGATATTGATAAAATTTCAACTCAAACAGAAGAGCATTCAAAAATGCCACGTTGCATTTTGCCTAAAGATCATACCACTTCCTGCCAATAAAATGTATTCGAGAAGTGTGTATTTGATTTGATTGACATTAAATCAGTTACAAAGGGCGCATAGATTTAACTGAGCTATAAAAATTATTTCTGTGAGACCTAAAAGTGCCGTACCTAATTTTCTAAAAGTCAAGTAAACGATACCTAATCAAAATGTTTAAATGCTTATTGAATTTTTTAAAAAAATCTATAGTACATATAATTTGTAAGAATATAAGAGATAGATTAAACATGGCACGAAATAGGAAAAAAAATATTTATTAGGAAAGATATGAGATTGTCAAGTATTAAATATTAAACGTAGAGCAAGAAATAATTAATAAGTATTTGTGAACATGTGATGTCAGTTATATAATACTTCATACTATACGGCATGTTGAGTCTAGCACAATGATATATAGATATTAGGTGAATTCAATAGTAGTCTAGTGGAGAGGTACAGTTACATATGCTACATAAAAGGAACCTGATATAAAAATATATGATGAAGGAGAAAGGATTTCTTTTTGTAATTGAAGAGATCAATCAGTGACTTGCAGCTAAATTTAGCAAAAAGAAGGAATATTATAAAGAACAATACAGATCAAACAAAAATAAATTGTTCTCTTCAAAGCAGAAAGTGTTCTTTATTCTGCAAACTGACATCGAAGAAACAGCTGGTGAGATATATGGGGGAAAGTTGTACGTCAGAACAAAAGCGGCGACTAAATAATATCTTACTAACGAACACGTGTGTTTACATTCAGACTACTACTACTACTACTACTACTACTACTACTACTACTACTACTACTACTACTACTACTACAACTATTACTAGTAGTAGTAGTAGTAGTAGTAGTAACAACAAATAATAATAATAATAATAATTATTATTATTATTATTATTATTATTATTATTATTATTATTATCATTATTATTACAATAATAATAATACTTTTATTACAGCCACCAGGTCGATTTTCATACATATAACAAAGTCTGCATAATGGTTACAAAATTACGAAATGTGGGGATAACAGAGTTATATAAAAATGACGGTCAGGTAAAGACTATACAATGCGTGAGCACGCACACACACACACACACACACACACGCAAACACACACACACACACACACACACAAATACACACACACACACAAACGCACACACACACACTAGCACACACACACACACAAATACACACACACACACAAACGCACACACACACACATATATATACATAAAACAATTATATATATTATTAACTATATATACTTAATGTTTATGCTTTGTGTATTTTCCGGTGGTTGCAATAGCGTGGCGTGGACATGTGTGCGTACGTGCGTGCGCACGTGTGTTCGTGTGTGCGTGTGTGTGTCTGTGTCTGTGTGTATGTGTGTGTGTGTGTGTGCGTGTGCTTGAGTGTGTGCGTGTGTGTGTGTGTGCGTGTGCTTGTGTGTGTGTGTGTCTGTGGCCGTTTTAGAAACTTGATATAATAGACCGTTACACAGCAACACAATATTATTAAGACATGTAATTTATAGAACATAAAAGACAAATGGGCTACCCTTAGCTTCACAAACATGGAAAACACTACCAGTTGGATCAGGTCAATGCAAACTACAACTCTTTCAGTGTATCATTCGTCATAATGGGACGAGTGCATCAGAAGGCCCCCGTGAGCATGATTTATTTTCAATTTGTTAGAAAACAGTCAACTTCGCGTTGAAGCTGAGGTAGACATCTTGTTTGAAACTGATGTAGACATTTGGTGTGGCCTTTACTAACATTCTATCAGTTGCATGTTTCTTAATTTCGGCTCTTATATTACTATCGTGGTACAGCATAGAATTTTCGATTTAAAATTTCAGAGTGCACAGATTGATTGAAAGCTACATTTCTGAATCACCGAACAGTAGAACTCATGACGACCTCGTGAAGAAGGGTTTATCATGTCTATTTCTGATGCCTTCTGCAACGGTCAATAAATTTCCTTTGTCCCATTTTCTTCCTTCCGCTGCTAACATTCTACCACTCTTCTCTCTATCCTCCGAACGAAGTAATATTATGAGTTAGTGTCGTGAGACATGGTTTTCGACTTCATCAGCTTCTGGTTTCAATCATGAAGCGAGCTTTTTTGGTCATGATCTGTGTTGCAAGTGGTGGTGGTGGTGGTGGGACTAAAAGTTAAGCACTTTTTTGTTGTGGGTTATGTTTCTGTTAATCTATTCTACACATTCATGTTTCCTTTCGTTCTCGCTTCCCAAGCTAGGAAACTTTCAAGAAACTATCATTCTCAACTGGAACTTCTGCACTGAACCACCAGTGTCAATTGTATTCTATTCACACCTAACGCTAGCATGACTCCAAAGTGGCTTTGTGGTTTACGGGTAACAGCATTATGATCTTTACTAACGTCTTTCAACAACATATAATTTAGGTAGCTCTGCACTTAACATTTGCCAATAATGCAGTAGAAATGTGACAGCGAGCCTTGAGAGAGAAGAGATTTCTACAGCAAATATGTGTGAATTTTCTTTATTTACTTGTTTCAGGGCACGGAAAACATCCTTCCCCCTGTAAGAAGATAGACACTCGTCACTTTTCTCCTTATTCGTTCCTGTACATATTACTCACCCCGCGTGGCAGTCTTTTCTGATTCATCGCTATCAGCCTTCCTTTTCTAGCTGGATACAACTTAAGATAATAAAAAAGTCTACGAGATATTCGACAAAATTGGTGACCAGATATCATCCATTGTGTAATACTTTTCGTGATTGTTTTTAATGCTTTTCTTTCTAAAATTCTCGCTACAATCTACCACACTAACAATTTTATCGTCAGAGATATCACTACTTACACTGTAACATAGTTCAAATCTAATTGAGGTCAGCATTGCTTTGCATCCTTCGGACACGACAAAATACAATTATCAATCAAATAATGAAGTTGATGGTACTGATTAATCTCACCCTACATAACAACTTGCCTTCCGCCTAATTTAGAAATAAAAGGTTGTTGCAATCGTAGAACCATATCGACTAACATACCTTATCTCAAAATGGCAGCGTTCTGCATAAATTTTAATCATTGCAGATAATTTGAAATATGGAAAGATGTGTTACGGTATTTCTTCTGGCTCATTATATCTTCAGTCTAAATCATGCTGTCGTCAACTTTGTTTTTGATCCTACTGGGGGCGATAACGTAGCGTACCGATGAATAACTGGATTTGAAGTATCGAGTAACACCATTTCCTTCAAATTATTGAACTTATGCCTAAATTATGAGTCATAATAATAATAATAATAATAATAATAATAATAATAATAATAATAATAATTAGCATTATCCTGCGTTTGAGAATTTAAAAATCACTTCTTTAAATTGCTAAGACATCTCCACGGTTCTAAAAGCACACTTCGTTTGTTTGTTTACGTTTATCGTAATTTGAATTTAATAATAATAATGATGATGATGAGGATGATGATGATTTTAAATTTTGGCTGGAGGCTGGAGGCCAACAATTTCAAAAGAGAGGTTAACTCGATTACAACAAAAACAGTGGTCGACTGGTATTTGATTCCTCGACCTCGAAAGGATGAAAGACAAAGTCGACTTCGGCCATTAGGACGTAAAGATGGACAAAATACCGCTAAGCATTTTGTGGGCTTTCGGTAACAATTCTGCCAGTTCACCGCGGCCTGAATAATAATAATAATAATAATAATAATAATAATAATAATAATAATAATAATAATAATAATAATAATAATAATAATAATAATAGCCCTTACTACTCTTCGCCTCCGGAGGATGCCCGGTACTAAAGCAGCTGAAATAAAGTTATAATGAAAGGAAACTATAAATAATAATAATAATAATAATAATAATAATAATAATAATAATAATAATAATAACAACAACAACAACAACAACAACGACGACGACGGCGACGACGATGATGATGATGGTGATGATGAGGAGGATGATGATAATGATGACGATGATGATTTCATTTATTTGCCACCAGGATGAAGGATGAGGGGACAATATACGGACAGATATAATAATGATAGATCACTTAAACTTGCTAGGGTAGTGGGGCCCTTTAGATCTTTTGAATCCAGCCCTTCTAGAGATGGTGGCGTCTCAATAAAAATACTGGTGGCTATGACATCTCATCACCACTTTCCTCAGTATGAGAGTAATGGTTATAAGAATTAATATTTGTATACCATGCTTGCAGAAATATCTAAAAATGATATTGATTTGAAACAAAACACCAAATTTGTGACATATCTGACTGAACTAAGTGAATGCTGCATTCATTTAACAATTGCATAAAGATGAAAAGCAAAGAGGATCCAGCGAGTTTTGAACTCAGAACAGAAAGAGATGTATGTAACTGAATACCACAAGCAATAGTGCGCTTAGCTCTAACCGATTCTGCCAAAAACCTATCATTAGTCATTAGCTAATATTCCTTCGTTCTCTCAAAAATATTTCTATTTTTTTCTTTCTATTTATTTATTTATTTAATGCTAGCTACATAAAATATGTTAACACTTAAGATATCTATTGAATTATTCTGCACTCCACGTAGCATCACCAGCCCAGTATTTCAGGAATTGTACACCTAACGATCCTCAATAATGTTCTCACACCCCACTACATTGCTTCATAGGCAATCACCGTGAATATGACTTCCGTTCAGCAACATCTGCCTATAGGTTTCTTTACGATAAGTAATTATCGTTTGTTTATATGTTGTTGTGTATGTTGCATAGGCATTAATGGAGAAATTTCCATATTTTAAAATAAATTTACTTTAGCTATTCCACATTCAGTTACATCCACATTCTTTCTCATTATATCAATACATACATATATATATATATATATATATATATATATATATATATATATATATATATATATATATATATATATATATATATATATATATATATGTATTGAATATACTTATACAACAATATATACATATGTATTATACATGCATACACATGTGTATATGTGTGTGCGGGTAGTATATATGTATATATATAAACACGCGCATGAACATACAAACACTTGATCAGCTATATACATATATACTCAGAAATACACACACATACGCACAAGTGATACAATTTCTGTGCTTGCGTGCATATACGTATGTAGTGAGATGTGATATATTAGTGTGACAGAGAGCTGTTAACAATTAATGTCCCCAAAATTAGACCACGTTCTTCATATCCATCAACCCGTGTCTTTCTCCCTTCAATGCTCGCCTAGTAAAACATGCAATGTTGATTTTATTTATTTTATTTTGTTTTGTTTATATTCCTTATTTATTTTATCTATTTTTATTCGACTTTTATTTTTGTTTGGAATTTTATTCGTTTAAAACTATTCCTAATTCAGAATCCGTTTCACTTTCATCTGTTCTCAAACATTCTGCTAAACCTTCCCCACCCAACTCTCTGTCACATCTGCTGACAATTCGCTCTCTACAATGTCTCCGCCCTATCACATGTTTGTTGTGCGTGTACATCTGCATTTGACAATCAGTGTATATTTAGACGTAAGCAAGTATAAAGCCGCAACATACACGCACACGCACATAAACCATAAACTGGCACATAATGTATGAGCGTAAGCGCGCGTCTCTTTGACATATATACATAGCAATACACGCATATATACAGACACACACACATGGTTGTGGACTCGCGGTCGTAGAATCGCGGTTTCGATTCCCAGATCGGGCGTTGTGAGTGTTTATTGAGCGAAAACACCTAAAGGCTCCGGCAGGGAACGGTGGCGAAACCTGCTGCACTCTTTCACCACAAGTTTCACTCTTTCTTCCTATTTCTGTTGTTAACCTGCATTTCGAAACGCCAGCCTTGTTACACGCTGTATCACGCTGTCTGTGGAGTGCACAGACCAACTGGAACCCTAGTCGTCGCAGCGCCACGAATATATATATATATATATATATATATATATATATATATATATATATATATATATATATGCAGAGAGAGAGGGGATAGAGAGAGAGAGAATGAGAGAGAGAAAGAGAGAGAGAAGGAGCGAGAGAGATAGAGAGAGAAAGAGATACAGATCTAGATATACGTATATGTATGTATTTACATACACATAAACGTGCATATATATATATATATATATATATATATATATATATATATATATATATATATATATATATATATATAATATATGTGGGTATATATATATGTATGTACATACGCATATATATACAGATATATATACGCACACACAAGCACACACACGCATGTAGATACATATATAAATATTTTTCTATCTATGCGTGTGTGTGTGTGGATGTGTGTATTTATATATATGTGTGTGTGTGTGTGTGTGTGTGTAAAGCACTGTGAGAGAAGGGCGCCCGCTTTTCTTTAGGACTTGCTTCTCGAAGACAATATCGTATATAGAAATGAAGTGCGGTTGGTTTCCAATCATTTCAACCGCTGTTATGCCATTGGTTTTATAGATGTTTGTATTAAAAGTGGGTTCAATGTTGTCCAAAACTTTATCCACTCAAAACAAATTCCCACACAAGAACTTTTTAGACCCTCGGAACATTCCCACGGTCTTACTGAATTTAAGAAATGCACTTACTTGGTGTTGAGTTAACTTAAATCCTATATACACACATATTTGTGCGTTTTTGTGTGTATGTTTATATATAGATATATGTACATATATATGTGCATGGAAAGACATGTATGTATATACATGTACGATTATGCATATGTATGCATATAGTAAGTGTGTTGGTGCAACCACAGAAGTTTGACGCTCGTTTCTTTTTTTTTACTTCTTATTTGTTTCTGTTTTTTATGTTTGAGGATTGGCATTTTGACAGTGCTCGAAATGCTTTATACACTCTTGACGGTTGCGCAGTTATTTAGACATATAATACATTATTATTTTGATGTTTAAAAATGTTTACAATTAAATATTTAACTCCACCCGGGAAAAATACAATCTATAATAAAACAAAATAGTTAGGTTGAAATTCTATGTGTTATTGCATCAGATAAACTTGTTAAGTAATACTGAAACAATGCTAGATTAAATATAAAGTAAACAACTAAAAAAAACCTAAACAGAACAACAATTAAAGTTTAAACTTATATTTCACCATTTCGTTGTAATGAACTCTCCTTCAGGACACGTGCTGAAATAAAAGGAGAGAATAATTTGTTACCCAAATATGTGTTGGCAAGCACAGACTGAAGTTGTTACGATAACAACATCATGTATATTATAATATACATTTCGTATATATTGTTTCTGAGGATTATATACGAAATTCAGCATTTGTAGGAGGCATTCAAGTGTCAGATCAATCGCACTGTTATTATTAGCGAGAATTTGGATATTAATCAGTATGTTTACATTGGTAGGTTAGTTGCTTCACCGAGAATGATCCAAGTTTTACTAGGTGAAGAAATTCCCTTATCTCATAGTTTCCAGATATCCTCCTGCACCGCACAGCTGTAACTGTTTCACAGAGACCCTGCATGTATCGCATCAACACACCGAACCACTTAACTAGAAAAAGGATTTGTCAACCACCTGACCCAAACAAAGTTCTCTCTTGGCTAACTTTAAATGATTAATTGCTACGACACATACCATGCATAATTGTTACAATAGATTCCAATGAAGCACCACTTTACATGAGATTCTAACTGCTTTCTCACTATCAACGTTATTGAACACATGTTCAATAGCTCTTAATATTTCCTGCATAGAACAGCTGAATAAGGCTCTTGAAGGATGGGAAGATAAGGGAAACAAAGTACTTGAAGGACGTAACATTTTGAAAATAACAAAATGTGAAACAGCTCAACACATCCTAGGCAAACTAGTGCAAAAAACATCAAGATTCAACGAAAATGATATCTAACTACAGACACTGCTGGAGGAAAGGACCATTGCAAAGCAAGGCAGCTAAATTACAACACAAGGTCTAATAGAGGGAAACTGGTGGAAGTAAGTATAAAGCTGCAAGAATATAGTGGGTGGTGTATACTTTAGGAATGCAAAGTTGAGGCGCTATAGCATCATATGATAAATACGATATGAAAGCTTTTTACTCAGGACTTCGAGATGTGTACGGTTCACCGATAAGATGCACAACAAAATTCATTGCTCTTGACAGCAAAACGGTACTCAGAACTACGCAAGAAGAAAACAAAGCATGGAGAACGTAGATTGCGGTTAAAAAAAAAAAACTGCAAAACGGAATATCAAGTGGAAAGGAAGAGATCATAATAAATGGCAAACGAAAGCGAATGACCGTCCAGTATGAAGAAAGGTTATTAAATCATACCAAAGCGATGAACAGTCAAAGTCGCAACGACTGACTGCAGGAAATAAACCACACTTTCATCTCTAATCAGATAATAGTTGATATCTGAACGTACCTCCTGTAATGCAACAGGAACCAGCTACTAATCCCAACACTTGTAACATTGGGTAGTCAGGGAGTGCCACATCTGATGGCAACCAGCACTTGTCGACAGCCAGCATCCCAGACTGCTCTCCGAACAAATGAAAGTCAATGAAACTTTCTTACAATGCAATTACAGTCAGCTTTACTAATATCCTGTATAGATTGTTTCTTGTTTATGTACTTCTGGAAAATTTTAAATATACTGTTCGAGCATATTATATTCATTTTAATGCAATATAGGCGCAGGAGTGGCTGGGTGATAAGTAGCTTACTAACCAACCACGTGGTTCCGGGTTCAGTCCTAATGCGTGGCACATTGGGCGAGTGTCTTCGACTATAGCCTCGGGCCGACCAAAGCCTTGTGAGTGGATTTGGAAGATGGAAATTGAAAGAAGCCCGTCGTATATATATATATGGACGGTGCGTGTGTGTATGTGTGTGTGCTTGTGTGTAGGTGTGTGTGTGTGTTTGTGTGTCCGTGTTTGTCCTCACACCATCGCTTGACAACCGATGCTGTTGTGTTTACATCCCCGTAAGCTAGCGGTTCGGCCAAAGAGACCTATAGAATAAGTACTAGGCTTACAAAAAATAAGTCCTGGGGTTGATTTGCTCGACTGAAGGTGGTACTCCACCATGGCCGCAGTCAAATGACTGAAACAAGTTAAAGCACAAACACACACGATCCGTAAGTCGAACAGTAGAAATGTGAAAAACATTTCTTATGTTTTGTTATGTACTTTCCAAATTCGTAGCTTTGTGTCTTTGCTAGAACGCAACATCTTTATTTCGGGAAAAATTTAAATATTTTAAAATACTAGATTATACACACACACGCACACACCTACATACATACATACATACATACATACATACATACAAACGTACATACATACGCGCGCGCACGCACACACACACACACACACACACACACACACACACACACACACACACACACACACACACACACATATATATATATATATATATATATATATATATATATATATACAGTGATAGCCTACCCTTGGGAAGGTCCTGTGTATGTTAACCCTCTACAGCAGGCCCCATTTGACTTCGAATTCCGGTATTTTCACTTGCCGGCGTTAAACAGACCCCTAGAAGTATGGTCATAATTATCGGAGTGATTCCCCGTTGACTTCGCCAGACAGATGAGATTTGAAGTCAAAATATACAAATCCGGAATATATACCGTAAAGCATTTCTACCAACAGGACAAGGATGGATTCGGGCACTCTCCCACCAACAAGAGAAACGTGAAATATATATGTGGTGGGAGTGTATACATGTGGGTGAGTATATGTGCGTGTAAGTGGTGTGTGTGTGTGTGTTTATGTGTGTATAATATGTATATACATGTATATATATATATATGTATATATATATATATATATATATATATATATATATATATATATATATATATATACACGCGCACATTATACATGTATATATATGGATATGCATATATGCAGATTGTGTATATATGTGTGTATGTATGCGTGTATCTATGTACGTATGCATGCATGCATGTACATATGTGTGTGTGTGTGCGTGTGTCTGTACGTGCGTTCATGCGTGTGTATGCGTATGTGTGTGTGTGAGAGAGAGTGTGTGCGTGCGACTGCAATGGAAGATTATCTAGGTTTATGTTTGTTTATTATTTGGTCTCTTAATACATTGTCTAAAATTGTGAGGTTTATCAAAATATCCATCCGTAACTGTTACATTTGGAATAGCCAAATTACATGGAAGATTAAATCTATTAAGTACCTAGAAATATTATGAAAATTATGGATGTTATTATAATTAATTTCGGAACTGAAAACACAACACGGACGTTGATATATATATGGAACCATAACACGTAAATAAACCCTGTAATATTACCAAATACAACGAGAAATTACTCAGAAAATTGTAATGTTATTTTGAGGTCTCTCTTTAACTAAAATCAACATAAATGCATCAACATAAAACATCTATAGTTAAACATATGATTTAGGAACGGTACTCTCTACAATAGTTTATCCTCAGCAAACAGGTACCAACTTACTATAACAAGAAAATAATATCAAAATAATAAATGACACTATTAGACACAAGTTATACAGTCTTATTTTATCCAACACATATGAGATCTTGGCCATAGAACTGTGACATAAAAGTCGCTGAGAGATATTGGGAAATAATGAAAAATCATTGAAACACAAAAGCGAATTTAAGGAGATTTGTAATATGCAATAAAGGAACAATACAGCAAAAGCAAAAAGCAAATCATGGAATGCATATCTTCTGAAAAATAAACCCAGGCAACCGACGACATACGAAACAAATAACAATATCCTACAAGCTAGAGAAAACATTACAAAATAACTCGCCATTCACAAAACATATAAGCCTGCAAATGGAAGAGAACAACAAACAGAAGTGACCACAGCTTCAATAGATAAGACCTTAAAATACGATGACAATGCTACAGGAAACACTAAATACAGCAAAAATGCTTTACACCAAAAGAGAAAATAAAGAAGAAAGGACAATGCGGTAATGGACATTACACGACTCTCCGTGGATCGGCCAAAACACAATCACACTTAACCAAACACTAAAAAATAAACGTCATAAAAAAACACGAATCACAATGGATGAACTAATGTTGCCATTGAGAGATACCTTGGAGAAGAATTAAAAGAAATAAAAGAGCGTATTTAATAATCAATGAAAAATATGGATAAAAGGAAACTTCTGTCCATCTGCACATGGACAACCAGCATCCCAAATGGATGGAGTTGCAAGACATCACGTCACACCAATTTATCTATTATTTGAAAATCGCTACACTGAACGATCTCCACTGTTTGCTAGTGAAAAGAAAGCAGATTTGATCTTAACTGAATAAAGCACTCCTCCGGCCAACCTAACAAAAAAGAAATGGACAGAAGATATATTACTTAACAAAGAGAGAAAAACAACCGGAAATGTCAATCTTTACGTGACGAAACGATAAATGTCAAATCTGATAAAGGTGTATTATATATATATATACGAAAACAATATATTCTCAGAATAACAGAGAAGTTTGCCTGTAATCATATTAGTAAAGCTATGGAAGGTAAAATGTTAAAGGTTTGGAAGAGAATGAGCTTCTCTTCATGGAAAACAAGAAATTTTGGCCAAACTTCCCCGGGGCATTTAGATAGACGTAACACTAGATGAAAAAATATAAGAGGAAGTGTTAAGCTGTTATTGAGGTAGAACACTTTCCGTTTTGTCATCTCATGCTTGATGTATCAGATTAGTTTTAGAAATGATATATTTATATGGAGATCTTTCAATGTCCCAATAAGTAGTATACTGTCGATCTCTTTTTTTTTTCTTTCTTTTTCAATGATCCCTTTAAGCATTCACAAAGAAATGAGAGTCAGGAACAAGAAATATTCTGAACAATCAAAATGGAACCAGTATAAAATGCGAAACAATAAAGTTTCACCACAACACATAACAATGTTTTCAAAAGCAATTTGTAAGTTGCAAACAACTTGAAAATGTCTAAGATTGACAAAGACACAGATCCCGAAGTATATAACCAGTTCGCACGAATGGATTAATAAACAGACCAGAATCAGTATCGCAATGGTTAATAAAGAGAAAATAATATTCATTGCCAACACCAGAAATAAACACATTTGCACGCCCATCACGTGTTTGCTTATAACACAGGCCTCCTTTACATCTGTACGCTACAACTATTTTATCTTACCAAATGAAAATGAGACTTGGAAATGGGTGGATGGCAGTAATGATCAACTGATAGTAAATTGTGCGATTAGCAATCCAATTTTGTAAATACAAATAAATAAGTATTTAGTACGATATGAATTCATTACTGAGAGACGTTATACAACAGACCACACTTTTCTATACCATGAAGAAAAACAAAAACCGACATACCAAATTTCAGAACGTTAGCACAATCCAAAACATATCTCTGTTAGGCTACAGGCCTCAACATACACAAGACATTCCCAGTTCAATCCCAAAATTCACACTTCGTACATTTTTTGAAGAACCCACAGATAAAATAACTTTCATGGATTATACTCTGTAATCCTCATCCAATAAAATACGTGAACGAATGTTCCAAATAAACAATACCCGGCGTTTGTAAACGATAATTCAACAATAATAATATAAATGTTAAGGCGGTGAGCTGGCAGAACTGTTAGCACGACGAACCAAATATGAAGCGGTATTTCCTCCTTCTTTATGTTCTCAGTTAAAATTCCGTCAAGTTCGACTCTGTCTTTCATCATTTCAGGGTTGATAAAATAAGTACCAAGTGAGCACTGGGATCGATGTAATCGACTTATCCCCTACCCTCAACTCACTGGCTTTGTGCCAAAATTTGAGACCAATAATAATATATAGATAGACGACAAATGTGGAGGACGGCATAAGACGATACCGAGTGAGACTGAATAAAAGACTTGTAGAAAATAAAATAATAATAAAATATTGAAGAAAAAATAAATCTGATAAAGGCTAAACCGCCGAGGGCTTTTCGCAGAAATACCACAGACACGCGGTAGGCCTAACCACTAAGTCAATGCGCTTTCCTCAAATCTACGGGCGCATGGTAGGAGCCGGTGGGTAGATTGGATGCCATGCTCACCTCTCTAGTCAGTCTTTCAATAAATTTGTTGGAATAAGGCACCTTACCCTCCACCTTCATTTTGCATTTTCAGGGAAACTTAAAACATTTTATGATGGCTTGACTGAAAAGAAACGTGTCTATCTTCGGTCATTTAATTCTCGTTTAACACTCCACATTGTTCGCCAAGGCTTCCAGTCTGATAAAAAATGCCTATCATTCTAAGCGAGGTGAAGGCGATAATATGAACTTTACAATGCATAAAACTAATAGCCATATCCGTGACACATTTGACTGCAGATTTTTTTTTTTTTTTTTTTTACCTAAATCCGTAAACAAGCAATACTCGGGAGCTAGAAGTGTACTTGCAAGAACAGTTTTGTCGCTCTGAGCGCATTCTGCAGAGGTCCAGATGAGGCCACTATCGTGACTGCAGAGTTTTTCTCAAACTGACAACCACCTTGGTAAAGTATCTATAGGTACTAAATTTCAACAGTTCAGCCTCCTTGCAGAGCTCCACGACTTTGTTTGAAGACAATAATTTGTACCGCCTTCCAAGCATTTCGTGACTAAGTTTGTACGCGTCACCACCTTGTATTCCCTTAGATCAAGATGAATGTTTAAGTATCGACCTTTTTAAAGCTTTTGACTGCTGTAAGCGGTCCAAGACCCCCACCTGCGCCAGGTTTGTTACTCACCCTCTGCATTTGTATTGCATTTTGTGGATGCTGTCGAAATGTTGCATTTCTCGCATCATCACAAGATAACTGAAGACAAGCTCCAAAATCTTAGCTAACACCTTGTCCAAAATCTTGGACTTTGCGTTTCGTAAATTAGCAGGATGATGGTTATCCGTGTAACCCTCTTACCATCTTGTTTGGGTCGCTTCTCAGCAATGCAACAGCTCCTTCACGCACAGATCTGGGTACACTGCCGTTCTGTTGCCAATAATAGTAGATATCTGCAAAGAGGATGCAGAACGAGTCTGAAGCATAAAAGTAAAACTTTTTGATTAGGCCATCCAAACCAGACGATTTCCCCTTTACTCCTGTATAACGAGCCATCGCTTTCATGAAAATCACAACTTTTGCTGGCTTTTTGAAATTCTCTAACTCTATTACCGACAGTGTAAATTGTGTTCGGCTTGTGTCTATAATGTTGTTGGTGTCTATAGTGGTGGTTGTATATGATAGTGGTGGTCGAGGTAGGATGTTATCGTGTTGATAGTATTAGTGTAATTGTTAAGGGTGCTGTTGTTGTATCTTTTTTGTGCTTTCTTTTTTTTTTGTTGAACGTCAACGTACCACTGATGTAGAGACGCAAACCATTGAATGGGTTGATGTGCACAACAAATGAAGGAGGAAAGAAGAACCAAACTGCTGCAGACGCCTTTGTCACACCAGGAATAACAACATAAACTAAAACAGAAGTAATGCTAAAAAAAATCAGCATGCGACCACAACAGAAGTAACAGCAACAACAACACCTGAAACAGTAGAATTAACAGCCACGAAAGCATGAGTAACAACACTACAAACCAGTATCAGCAACAACAACATCCAGAGTAGAAGCAGCAAGAATAAAAGCAACTAAAACCAGCTTCGCCACCCACAAGGGAAACCAAGGGGAAAAGCATTCCAACAAAAAAGCTGGGAGGTCCTTTTAACCTCCTAACATTTTTTTTCATTGGCAAGGTTTATCCTCTTTTCCATTTATTTCTAGCTGGGCCATTCTGCTATTCAGCCTCTTCCCCGTCACCTTCGCCACACGACATGCCTGAGTGGCCCAAAGCGGGGAGAGGTGTGTCATATGGAGTGGCGTGCATTGTAGTTTTGATCTGTGGTTGTACTTTTTATTCTGTTGCTATTGTTGTCGGTGATGTGATATCTCTTGGGGTGAAACTTGTTTTTTTTGTTTTTGTTTTTTTGCTTTTCTGGTTCTTTTATAGGAATATTAAATCGAACGCAACTCTTGAGAGATACTTTATATTATCGATCCACAAATGTTCAAAGGCAAAGATGACCGAATCATGATTTGAACTCAGAACATAGAGGGCAGTAAATAAATAGAACAACAATTTTGTCTGACACACTGACGATCATGTGTAGAGAAGGCTTACTGTTAATATGTTAATAGATTATTGAAGGTGATCTAAATGGATTAGTGTTGTAACTCAAACTGTCAGCAATTCGTGAAAAGCACTCGTACATTAAGTTTGATTCTCAGTGAACGACACTTTGACGAGAGAACCATTCACACATTTATATATACACACTGGTATGTTTCAGCAACAACAATAACATATCAATTACACGAAAACGTAGGCATATATATATATATATATATATATATATATATATATATATATATATATATATATATATATATATATATACACACACACTCACACACACACATATATATATATTTATGTATGTATGTATGCGTATGTGTGTGTGTGTGTGTGTGTGTGTGTGTGTGTGTGTGTGTGTGTGCGAGTGTAAATGCAATAATAAATATGTACTCACATGGTAGAATTTCATTGTACATGATAAACACATATATATACCCATGCATGCATACTTGTAATATTGCAATACCTATATACACATATACAGGAATAAGCACATGCCAAAATCTGAACTACGATAACATTTCTCCCGAATGCAATATAAGCACGGCGATGGCTATCCCTCCTTTTGTGTGTGTATGTATACATATATATATATGTGTGTGTGTGTGTGTGTGTGTGTGTGTGTGTGTGTGTGTGTGTGTGCATAAGTGTATATATATATATATATGTGTGTGTGTGTGTGTGTGTGTGTGTGTGTAATAATGTTTGATTTTATACTATGATAAAAACAATTTTACATTAAACTGAAGGATTACTCAATACATTTGGCAGAGTACAAACGTATTGTTTTTCAACAAACATAGCATTATTTAAAGTGACTTCGAAGTTTCGGCCAGCTATCTGACTATCGGACTATCTCTCTCTCTCTCTCTCTCTCTCTCTCTCTCTCTCTCTATATATATATATATATATATATATATATATATATATATATATATATATATATATATATATATATATATATATATATATATATATATATATCAACTAAGCACTTCGTCCTTTCGAGGTCGATAATAAAGTCGAAGTCTAATACTGAGAGCGATGTCATCGGTTTAGCCTTACCACAAGAGGCATATGCACACACAAACAAAAGTACATATTCACACCGCAGAACAGGCATACACTACGAAACAGCACAAATTTATAATCATGAATCCCACTACGTTACTACATGATATGACATTACACGACACAAACATATAGACGCAGCAATACTTTTATCACACTGACACTTGGCAGTGGGACGCAGGCCGTGTGCATTCACTCATAGATTCCTCACCAGCGTCCTTAGAAACAACGCTGAGAAGGTCCAAACAAACACACTGACATACAGATACATGCAGATATATATATACATACGAATACACATACTCGTCAGCGCAAACGACGTCATCACTGTGTCTTCAGACACATCGCTACACACCACTACACACCGCAACACCCCCATCATCGCTGCCACCAACAGTCTTATGAATGAAGTCTTTCTAGTGTGTCCCACACGACTGTTCGTTTGATGTGACAGCATAAAAGTGAAATACCCTACCACACCATTGCCAACGCGATGAAGTTACACGGATAGAGCAAAGTAGGCTTGCAAGAATATATACACACACATGTATGTATATATATGCGTGTGTGTGTGTGTGTGTGTGTGTGTGTGTGTGTGTGTGCATGTGTGTGTATACATACATATACATACATACAAACACACACACAAAATATGCACATACGTGTATATTGTCATATATGTATACATACAACCATATATATATATATATATATATATATATATATATATATATATATATATATATATATATACACACACACACATACAAGCATATATATATATATATATATATTCATGTACATTCATAACAACACATACATATCTGCATATACGTGTATATGTGTACACAGACACACAGACACACGCACACACACACAAACACACATGTATACACACATCCAAACGTCCGCCGACGCACGCATACACACGTCAGAAGCACAGTGTAAAGGGGGGATAGAAGGAAGGGAAGAAATGTGCTGGGGAAGGCGGGGTTATAATTATGAACAGAAAATGTTGGTCTAGGAAGGGAGTGAAGTCTTGAAGAAAGATGTAAGGCTATGAAGAGGAGAAGGGGTGTCTTGAAAGAGACGGGAGAGAGAGAGAGAGAGAGAGAGAGAGAGAGAGAGAGAGAGAGAGAGAGAGAGAGAGAGAGAGAGAAGAGTAGGCAATGCGTGGAAATAATGTTGTTAGATGCTGGAGGAAATCTTGTTGGGAAGGATTGTGTTAGAAAGGGTAGGAGGGAAACGCTGCAAGTGAGTAAAATTTCAAGTGAAAGTTTAAGAAGAGTGGAGAAAGTTATAGAAATGGAGATGTAAAAAAAAAGATAACGGGGGGGAGGAATGTGAAGGAGAGACGGAGTGAAGAGAAAAGATGTGAGGGAAAAAACGTGATTTTGATGAACGAAAAGTAAGGGAAAAGAGAGTAGGATTGAGTCAATATTAGGAAGATTAAATTTGTATGGAAAGAGGGGAGGAAAAATACCGGAAATGAGTTCTGATGAGAGAGGGTATTAAGCATACGTATACATTCATATAAGGATACACTCACAAACATAACACCCCTCACACACACACGCACGCACGCACATATGTACAGAGAGAAAAGGGGGCACGAGGGAAATAGTGTTCTAGAGAGAAAAGAAGAGAATGAGATGGAGGTTGGTCTATTAGAGGTCAGAAATACGTAAAAAAGAAAGACACACAGCAAGAATTAGAAGATAAAGTTGAAAACCAAGAAGAGAACTCGAGGAAGCTATGTGTGCGGGATAACAGAAAGACTGTGTACGCGTGTGTATGAGAGAGAGAGACAGAGAGAGACAGAGAGACAGAGACAGAGACACAGAGAGAGAGCCAGAGACACAGAGACACAGAGAGAGAGAAAAAGAGAGAGAGAGAGAGGGGGGCGGGGGTGCTTGTGCGAGAAACAGAAAGATCAAAACAGAATAATGACTACTTGATATGAAGCACAGAAAGTATTCACAAAGAATCACAGATGTTTATTTTTCTTTCTTTTTATGCATTAAGGCTTAACATGGGCTTTCTTTCAATTAACCTGCATGTAATATTTGTGTATTATGTATCCCAGTATACGGGGTAGTATATTTTCTTCTGTAAACTAGGGACTTCTCCTTGTCCTTGATAATGTGATTTTCACATATATTTTACGTCCACTGTAAAGGTGAAAGCACATTTTGACAAGTATTAACGCCACCGTATAACTTGTTATACTCCCGTTAGGCCGACGCCAATATCTGTTTATGGTTTGCAAGACATATGATATTGATGCACGAAAGAAAGGTTTAAAGTCTGAAACACGTTGGGTATAAAAAGGTTGATGCATCCGGAGAACAAGGACTTACTTGACCACATAAAACGGCAGATATGTAGGTTGTACGATGGAAGAGATGGAAAGGGGATACAACATATCAATGGCTAGTGGCTTTGACCTATTGATTTTGAAATTTTGCCATGAGGCCAGTAATTTCGGGAAAGAGATAAGTCGATTAAATTGTCCCCAATACTTCACTGGTAAATATTTTATCGACACCGAAAGGACAAAAGGCAAAATCGCCAAGTGCGAAATTTGAACTAAGAACGTAATAACGGACGAACTGCCACAAGCATTTTGCTCGGCGTGTCAACGATTTTGACCAGTTAGCCAATTTTATTTTTCTTTTATATTTTTGATCGAGAATGTCCTTGCATTTAGCAGCAACAGCATCCAAGATAAGTAGTATTCTAAACGTTGGTCTAAGAAGGGATTGAAGTCTTGAAGAAAAACTATGAATTGGTGTTGTAAGTTCCCCATCATCCACCATACTCACGTGATCTTGTCCCCACTTACTACCACTTCTTCCAGAATTTGGATAACTTTTTTTTATAGGGAAAAGATTTAATTCTGACGATGCTGTAAAACAAGCCTACCAAGATTTTATTGACTCTAGATTGCCGGGATTTTACAGTTCCGGGTTGGAGAAGCTACTGCTGAAATGGCAAAAGTGTACTGACAATGTGAGTGCATACTCTGATGAATAAAATTGTTCCTTGTATTCATAAAACATTAGCAAATTTTCTTTTCTTTTCGACATAATTCATACTTGACGACCTAATACTTTTCATTAACAGTTTAGACAGACTGAAGCTATATAGAGTAATAAGAAATAGAAAGTTCTTAGTACAGTGTTATATATTTAAAAAATGAATAGAAATGACGTTTTGGATACTTTTTCCATTTTAATAATTAGATGTTTTCAAATATATATACTCTGCTTGAGTGGTCCATAAGTGTCCCGAAATAATCAACTAAAAGACTTTTCCAGGTGGTGCAATTGAGTTAGTCATGGCCTGGGCTGATAATGGCCGAAACCAATCTGAGTTATCTAAGTTATATATGTGTATATATACATATATTCAACTTCCTCCATTTTCCTCTCTCTACCACACATCGTTGATCACACGTGACCTGTGGTCACCTCTTCCTTTCTCTATTCGGCCGGCATAAAGGCAACAAGAACTGCTATCTCTCTCTGCTGAAGTTCTTCAACTCACAGCGTTCAGTATCTCATCTCGTTCGGCTTAACGGCCCTCAACGTTGTTTTCACTGTTTAGTTTTCCCTGTCCTGGTTTTTGTTTGCCACTTTGGAATCCTCCACATAGCAGGTTAACTTTGCTTTGCGGGAAGTGTTATTCTGAAAGCGCGTTCTGCCTCATCTTCGAAACGCCTAGTTTGGAATAGAGGCAGCTGATCAAGGAAAAGTTCCATACGTGGCTTGTCTGTTTTCCTATGTGTTCATTCTCTTGTCCGTGAAAAAAGGCCGTTTTTTGTGCTTTGTTTATGTTCCCGTTCCTTTTTTGGAATATATATATATATATATTGTATTTTATTTCGGGACGGTCATATTTTTTTTTTGCCAAATAAACACATGCACTATATATTTGTTCTTAATTTGTTTATTACTGTTCTTATTCTAACTGATCACTATTCTCCCGACAATGGACATGAGTTAGTATATGAACAGTAATAAACGAGTGAAGATCGAATATACAGTACGTATGTTTATTTGACAAAAAAACATGAACATCCCGAAATACACAAATATATGTTTCAACACATGATTTCACATCAAGAATCTTGCAACAGACATTCATAAACGTATATGTGTGTGTCTGTGTATTATATATATATATATATTTTGTTGTCGACATATACACATATAAACACATACACGCGACCGCATGCTCTCACCCAAATAGCTATATATAAGTGCGTATCCTTACATACGTATTTGCATACATCCATAAATTCCTAACGAATGGTTCCTTCCGTTAATTTCGATGTATGAGCATCCAGTTGTTGAACTGGTCGATCAGCTCATTGAGGTTCCCACAGGAATGCGGACCTATGACATCAGCGGGTTTAACTTTGAAAAAGCTAAACTGTTGAGTTACAATAACTGAGAATCAGACGGCTTTCGAGTTCTTTGCTGATATGAGATCATGGTAAATGTGCTTGACCGGGACGCCACGGAACGGGATCAAACACGGCAATTAGTCGTTGAGAAGTAAATTTCGCAGTCACTCAATCATATCTGAACCGACGCATGCATATACGTATACGCATATACTTGCATGTGTGAGTAAGTTTGTGAGACCATGTGATGAGAGTCACGACGCTCTCTGGCGAGAAATAGACTGGACCGAACGATTATATATAGTAGCGGTCATCAGAACAGTGGTTTTTATGACAAGGTTTTAGAGTTGGAAAAGACGATTGCAAGAATAAAAGGATTAGTAAGACTTAAACTGGACCCTGACGCGTTTGAAGAAAAACAGAAAGCTATATTGGTGGAAGCACATGTGATGCAGAGACTGCAACAGATACACCCGGACAAGTTTCAAGCAAGTGGATTATACGTGGGTTACGACACCCTGCCAAGTGTAGTAACGTCAAAGGAGCTGTGGCCACTTATAATTGCTAAAGAAAAAAAATGATCATAAACTGTATAAGAGAACTGTTAAATGAAACTGCGAGTTTTGAGGGACTCGTAAGCCATTGCATCACCTCATTGTAAGTAATTCATTTCATTCATCATTCGTTCTTTGTAGCCCACGTGTTGTATTGTTTTGTCTCTCTTTGTAGTGTCTCTCCTCTGTGTAATGGCCGTAGTGCCAAAATAAAGCGAAAGTGTTAGTTCGAGTTGAATTCGCAGTGAAAACGGAAGATGAAGGTTGGTTAGTTCGTTTGGAACTAAAACCAGCACAGAGAGAGAGAGAGAGAGAGAGAGAGAGAGAGAGAGAGAGAGAGAGAGAGAGAAGCAGACAGGCAGCTCACACACATACACACACACACAAGAATATACTCACAGTTTGTCTGTCTATCTGTCTGTGTGTCTATCTCAATCTCTTTCTCACTACCCAGCTTAGAGACTACTTCTTTAAACATATCAGCACCCAATTTATTTCCCGTTTTTGTTTATCCCTAGGTCAATGATCAAATAAGGCATACGTAATCAAAGATACTCCATCCATGACCACCACATATTTTACTGAGGTTTCTCATAAATAAACCTACAGTGTATAATATGACATTTTTAAAACTGTAGAATGCGATTTAAAGGATTTTACTACTCTTTTATAAGTCATCGCGCGGCCAAGTGGAGGACCCTCTCCTTCTTTTGTGTATCAGTTATAGCGGTTATGTCATAAGGAAATCCAATACCACAAAGTTGATATGGTAGCACCAAGTCATATTGTGAAATATTTCAATAAACCATGTAAAGCAATAATAGTTGTAGTATTGGAATTTTAAGTATCTCCTTCTCCCTCAAGTCGCATGCCCTACTTATTCACCTACGTCATAAATGGTATATATGTCACAAAGAATTATTATATTCTACAAAACTGAGATTATATCTGTGTCTTGTGTAAAATATACGTTATATAATCTGCATTTCGTTGTTGCTTTACTGTTCACATCCCATCTGATCATTCCCATGTTTGTATACATAAATACATACATACATAAATACATACATACATACATACATACATACATACATACATACATACATACATACATACGTACGTACAAACATATGTTTCGTGACTTCACCGATAAGACTGGGAACTTCGCATATTGGCGGCACCTGCAAATTTTGCGGAAGATAAGGGCTCAAGCGAACAAAACAATACAGAGTGGACGTTGCACCTTGAGCAAATGTCTTCTTCTGTAACCTCGAGCCGACCAAAGCTTTGTGAGTGGATTTGGTAGACGGAATCTGAAAGAAGCCCGTCGTATATAGGAATACAAAAAAATGGGACAAGAATGCAAATCATCCAGACAGATGATACAAAAAAGGGACAGGAAAAACAAGGACGGGTCATTCGGAGTTTTCTTTCCTCAGTCGAGTTCCAGATTATCTTTGCAATTTCGGATGGTTATACTCGAGAGTGCTCCAATCTGGCCAACCCCAAGTAAAAACTAAGCTAAGAGCACTAGATTGCTTGGAAGAAAGCAGCGAATGTATACGAAAACAAGGACGGAAAAATAAACGAAGAAATGTTACACATATACAAATGCAAATAACAGGACATATATATACATATATATATATGTATATATATATACATATATATATATATATATATATATATATATATATATATATATATATATATATATATATATATATATATATATATATATATATATAATACTGGCACTCTGTCGCTTACGACGACGAGAGTTCCAGTTGCTCCGATCAACAAAACAGCCTGCAAGTTAAATTAACCTGCAAATGCCTTAGCACTCCACAGACACGTGTACCATACATTTCGTTCTCGGTGAGATTCAGCGTGATACAGAATGCGACAAAGCTGTCCCATTTGAAATACTAGTACTACTCATTTTTGCCAGCTGAGTGGACTAGAGCGACTTGAAATAAAGTGTCTTGTTCAAGGACACAACGCGTGGCCGGAAATTAAACTCTGGACCTTACGATCGAGAGCAGAATACCCTGACCACTAAGCCATGCATATATGTGCATACCTAATATATATGTTTGCTTCCAAATACATATACACATATATTTATATGTATATACACTCTCCAAGAGAAAGAAATACACAAACATGCATGCACACACACACACACACAAGCATGCCCCGTCACCCCTCTCTAAATTAGTTTCTCTCGTTTCTATTTTCTTTTGTGACTTCTAAATTACTGTCCAGTCAATAGATTCTGTCTCCGTGGTATCGAAAGAGTATATACTAGTCATCATACATCGAACACGACGGTATTTATTATATTCTCCCTACAGTACAACTTTTGGCTTTGCCCCAATGCTTGAAACCTTCGTATATTCAAATTTAATTTCAACTGAAATCTGACAAAATTGAAATAGTTCCGAGATGTGAGTTTCGATCAACAACTAAAGCTTATGTAAGGGACTGCAATCGCCATAATAGTTTATAGGAAACACGTTAATTTGGTAATCAATAACCACGACACTTTATAAATGGCGCACTTCAGAACTTTAGAATGATCGAAAATGTTCATGTATTTCTTCTAAAATTTAGGATCAGGTGGACTAGAGAGAGATAATATAGTATTCCTTCTGACCACGTTCCTGATATTTAGCAAACATTGATTCCTGGAAAAGGTTGGTGAACTGTGAACAATTTACCAATCTTTTAGAAAGGCCTCCAATAATCTATCAAGTCTCAAACTTCCAGAACTGGCATGCGTTCAATGAAAGCAATTTATGTCTATCTCCTACATTCTTCGGTATATTAATGATACTATAGTTGTCACTTTTAACGGCATACTACCTAGCTGATAATATCATTATTCACTAAAACTTCCTTCAATATTCCTTAAAATTTCTTCTTCACATAGGTGTTATCTATATAAAATCTAAACACATTACGCTAGATTTGTACTTTGCGTCTAGGAACAAAGACATGGAAAACATCTTCCAAGTGATATATGATAATCCATTCATTTTAACAACGTCGTGACACTTTCGCTGAGAATTTATCAGGAAAAACGTCTCGTGCTACACTCTATCCTTATAACAACACATTCACTTTATTCTGCTAAGTTACTTATCAATGATTACTGCTTAATATTTTGATAGTTATTTCATCCAACTTTATTCATGTAACAAAACTTCGCTACGCATTTTTTTTTTAAAGGGCTTCAAAATATCTCGGCATTTATCAGTAGCCAATCTTAATAGAAAGTGTAAGTGCAATCTATAGAGATCTCCTTCAATATCTGGCTCGACAATACGAATTATACACAAAAGTAACGTAGACATTAAACGGGAAAATGCTCTCTCAGAAGCCGTTGATACCCGTATTTAAATAATGCATATTAATTCCATCATGCCTATATATCTGTATGTATACACAAACATCATACGACAAAAGAGCTTGTCCCATATGTGAAAAGATATAAAATATCATAATTTTGCAAGAGAGGCATAAACAAAAAGAACCTTCTAACGCTTGCTTGATATGCTAAAACTATCAACATTTGCATCAAATCTTAATACTACTGAGAACAATATTTCTTAGATGTACACACATAGGTTATGTTTGCGGAGCTTAAATGCTTTTCCTCATTGATCATATATATGTATGTATGTATGTATGTATGTATGTATGTGTGTATCATATGTACGCACAAATATATATATATATAGGTATCTATGCATGTATCCATGTATATAAAGTCGCAGGCGTGACCTGTGGTAAGAAGCTTGCTTCCTAACCACATATTTCTAGGTTCAGTCCCACTGCGTGGCACCTTGGGCAAATATCTTCGACTATGGCCTCGGGCCGACCGAAGCTTTGTTAGTGGATTTAGTAGAAAAGAACCAAATGAATCCTGTCGTATTTATATATGTGTGTGTGTATATGTTCGCGTGTTAGTGTGTGTGTGTGTATATTGTGAATCTGTTTGTTTCCCACCACCGTTTAACAATCGCTGTCGGTGTGATTATGTACACGTAAATTAACAATTCCATAGAATAGGCCGATAAGTAAGTGCCAGGCTTTAAAATAGATAGTACTGGAGTCGATGCATTCGATAGAAGATGCTTCAAGGCGGTGCACCAGAATGGCCGAAATCGAATGACTAGAAGTAAAATACACACACACACACACACACACACACACACATATATATATATATATAAAATATCCTGTGTAAAAATAACCTGTGTAAGACACATTTTTCCCTATTTTTCGCTTTACGCGGAAACTCTGGGAAAAACATAGCGCATGCCCCACCTTGGCACATAAGTAATGTGTGTGTAAAGTGCGGTGAAAATCGGTTGAAAACTGTAAAAATTAGTACCTACTACTACTACTACTACTACTACTACTACCCACACACATCCTTTGTATTATAGATATAGATTTCCCTCTCACATTCATACACTAAATGTAGCTGTCCTTCAGTTTTTCTAAGCCCCGTAAAAGAACTCGGAAGGCTGATCCTCCAACCACGCCTTTCGCGAAAACTTTAAACCCAGGAACCTTTTAGCACCCCTTCATATACGTATGTGTATATGGTTAGGAGCTTGTTTAGGTGTGCCTGTGTGATATAGTTATTCGCCACGGCAGTGGATAAATATTCTCCGATTCAGCATTTAACGTTTCACCACTTATTTTACACCCTTAGGCTAAATCAATTCCTGACCAAGCTGACTGTGATTAAGCTCAATGAAAAGAACTAATGCTCCACCACATTTTGAAAGATTATTGTGGAAAATTTGTAGGGAACAAAATTTAGGATAATGTGTTGAAACCTAGGAGAATGTTTCATTCTTGCAACCTGTAGGCTATATAGTTTCCTCGTTGTTTTGTTTTCGTTTTGTATGTTTTGTGCCTGTGTATTTTTGATTTTGCTTCTTGTTTTGGTGGGGTTCATATTTCTGTTAGTGGAGGCTCAATGGCCCAGTGGTTAGGGCAGCGGACTCGCGGTCATAGGATCGCGGTTTCGATTCTCAGACTGGGCGTTGTGAGTGTTTATTGAGCGAAAACACCTAAAGCTCCATGAGGCTCCGGCAGGGGATGGTGGCGAACCCTATTGTATTCTTCCACCACAACTTTCTCTCACTCTTACTTCCTGTTTCTGTTGTGCCTGTAATTCAAAGGGTCAGCCTTGTCACATTGTGTCACGCTGAATATCCCCGAGAACTACGTTAAGGGTACACGTGTCTGTGGAGTGCTCAGCTACTTGCATGTTAATTTCACGAGCAGGCTGTTCCGTTGATCGGATCAACTGGAACACTCGACGTCGTAAGCGACGGAGTGCCAACAACAAATATTTCTGTTAGATTACAATTAAATAAAAACTCACAAGTAAAGTCTCCTAGTTCTAGATATCTCATCAAAAACAACGAAGTTGAAAACACTATAGTGCTAAAAGTGATAAATTTTAATAAGAATAAGGACCATATTCGTCTTCAAACTGTAAAATCTTTGTTGTTTTTAGAATATATTTACTTTAATCAAACTGGTGCCAAAAGAAATTAACGGTTTCAAATTTTGCCAGAATTAGTAAAACAGAACAAATTAGAAGGCAAGTCGACGTGCACTTTGAATACGTATTAGGCTAAAATTCGTCCTAGTCATCAGTTCTCATATTTTACAGAAAAAAACGTTGGATCTTGTTCAAAACGGGGGCACCAGTTTTCATTAATGTTTTATGTAGTGTTTTTGGTACCGAAAGACTTTCAAACTTCGTATACTTATCTCTTTTGTGTTATAGAACACAAAAATATTTTTGTATTGGAATTTATTTCATGTAAAAAATTGTCTTATTTCGATAATTTCAACCAATCACTGACAAGTATTCAGCTGTTTACAGTTACTCCTAAGCGGTGTAAAGCGTATTTAATCTCCATTACTTCTGACATTTTGCAGAGGCAACACACGTGTGTTCGTTTTCCCTAACCCTAACCCTAACCCTAACCCTAATTGACTTGCTCCTTCCCTCAAAAACCATGCCGTGTGCCTATAATAGAAAGGTTTATTAGCTACTGCCAATATGCTTCAGCCATTTTTTGACAAGGAAATAATAATTTTATCACCGCGAGAATCGTTTGTTTACGTAGTCAGCACTTACTGTTATTCGGCTGAATGGACGTCAGTCATTGGTTGAAATTACAGAAATACAACATCTTTAGCATGAAATAACTTGCGATGTACGTTTTTTTGTTAAGAAGACTAAGAGAAAAAGATGTTTTATATGACACATTCTACCAGTGTCCCAGGTTTCAAAGTGTTTCGTTAAGAAAATACTGGTGCCACCGTTTTGAACAAGATCCAAAACGTTTTTATAAACTTCATTAAATGTCCAGAATGAGAAGAATCTAACACGATGATAAACGGCGAAGATAGAGAAACGAGAAAGGTTCATAGAGCAAAACCGGTCAATTATGTGAGTAATTAATTATAAATTTATTACCAGCAAAATCCTCTAAATGAAATGAAGATCACAGAAATTTTCACCTGTTTCGGTACAGTTCCAGATTCGATTTGGTTCTACCAGATCTATGTATAATGTAGATGCATTTGGAGTGTAAAAATTCATGTGCTAAAAGTTTTCCGCTTTTCCAATATTTTGAAAATTTGTATATTTCATAAATCATAAGCAGAGAGCAGGTTTTCGGTGCACAATTATCAGATTTCGAGGTGCAGTTCTTAAGTGCAAATGAAGTAGTATTCGGTATAAAAGTTATTATTTTTCATTCAAATCTAATAAAAATGTCAGGATTCTAAATATCTGATTATAAATAAACCAGTTTCAGCTCATTAAATAATAACCTTTAGTTGACGTATTCAAAATGGTGTTTATTTTTTTAGTTATTACAAAATTTGCTTTCATGCTTATTTTTGTAGCAAATAGTAAAAAGTAATAAATACAAATAATTAATAATTAAAACATTAAATAAATAATAACTAACTAAAAAAAAATAGTTAAGAGTAGCAAATTAAGAATTTTAAATTTATTAATTTATCAAATAAAAAATATTAATACTGGATAAATTAAGGGGATTCGGATATCAAAAATTAATCATTAACAAATTAATTATAAGAAAATATTTAGTTTTATTTAAATGACTTCTAAAATGGCTACTTGCATTTGAATATCAATTGACCCAAATTTTAACATGATTTTTTCTAAGTCTTGATATATATATACATTTTTTTTTTCAATTTCGTAATTTATTATTTCGCAAACGTTATACACAATCGTCTACTTTTATTCTTCTGTTTCTTTTTCACTCTTTTCCTGATCATCATGCAGGATGCATGAAGGGCAGCAGATGATTGGTCAAAGGAAATAGCAAGTGCCACCGCGATGTTATTTATGACAATACGCATGTCTTTGACTAGCTAGTCATCTAATGTTTAATTTGTCACGGTTATGTCAAATGGGTGGAGGGGCAATGGCCCAGTGATTAGGGCAGCGGACTCGCGGTCATAGGATCGCTGTTTCGATTCCCAGACCGAGCGTTGTGAGTGTTTATTGAGCGAAAACACCTAAAGCTCCACGAGGCTCCGGCAGGAGATGGTGGAGAACCCTGCTGTACTCTTTCACCACAACTTTCTCTCACTCTTACTTCCTGTTTCTGTTGTGCCTGTAATTCAAAGGATCAGCCTTGTCACACTCTGTGTCACGCAGAATATCCCCGAGAACTATGTTAAGGGCACACGTGTCTGTGGAGTGCTCAGCCACTTGCACGTTAATTTCACGAGCAGGCTGTTCCGTTGATCGGATCAACTGGAACCCTCGTCGTCGTAAGCGACGGAGTGGCAGCATGTCAAATTTACCTTCGCTCTGATCTGTGAAGAAATACGCGATGTGCTCAAGGTGTTCCTCGAGGTGAACAGGATAAACTGATGTTGTCTCAAACTAATCATAACATATATGTGGTAATACTTTCTAACTAGCATCATCTAATTCAACTACTACAACTTTATAAGAATTTATTCTTCTTTATTTCGGGCTCCTCCTTTTCTTTTTTGCGTAATACACCCTTTGCCATCGTATAAAACTTACTATTTCACAATAATTTAAACTTTAAAAAAAAAAAAAATAATAATAATTTTAGCAGATAAATTTTTGTAGTCTTTTTTTTTTTTCTCAATAACGATTATTTACTTAGCCTGTAAAAAGCGATACTTGCAAAAATGAGTGTAATAGAATGAAAATATGGGCTGACTAGTGAAAATACCGAAAATTACCTTGAAAAGTGCAGGTAAAGCTATATGAAAGTTTTAAAATATTGGAACTGAATTTTGAATTTGAATTCAATATGTCTTCTGTAGAAAGGGAAAATGTTAGCAACATATAAAAGAGAAGATGTTAGCAACATATAAAAGAGACGACTAAAGTACCCTGTGGCATATGCGTTTAACTTTGCGGGGCCAGTTTCTTTCCTTCATAGCACTCTTTCATATGCATCCATGAGCACATAGCCAATAGTTTGTACTGATCTACATTCAAGAGATTAGGAATTTTGTACATTATTTACATTTGTGGGATATTTGTCCGCATCTTGTTTGTTGTTAACACAATGTTTCGGCTGATATACCCTCCAGCCTTCATCAGGTGTCTTGGGTAAATTTCGAAACCATGGTATTTTTCGATGCTATTATTATAATTTTATTATTATTATTATTATTATTATTATTATTATTATTATTATTATTATTATTATTATTATTCAGGTCACTACTTGGAATCGAACTCGGAATCTTCGGGTTAGTAGCCTGTGCTCTTAACCACTACGCCTTATGCCCGTGGGCATATAATAAAAGCATCGAAAAATACCTTAGGAATGAGAACCCAGGCTCGAAATTCCCCAAGACACCTGATGAAGGCTGGAGGGTATATCAGCCGAAACATTGTGTTAAGAACAAACAAGATGAGGAAAAATATCCGTCAAATGAAAATAATGAAAATAAGTTTATGCTGAGTCTGAGGAAAATAAATAAACTCTTGTGCACTATGTTAAAGGGTTGTTTGTAAACGTTAAAGGCGTGGTTTGTAGACGTCACAAGTTTCTGGATATCAAGAGCCCATCGATGTTTGATTTTAAGATCTTCAGTGGCATAGACGGCGAAATTTTTGTCTCAAGTGGGGAGAAATTTCATTTGAAGGTAGAAGAAATTAGGTTCCACGAAAACCACTACAGGAGTTATCTCTCTTAAATTCTGAAGAACTAACCAAACGTTATTGCCTATTTGACTCGGCAAGTTTAAGAGCTTTCTGAGCACAATCCCCGCCCCCTAAATGAAGACATATTTCTGTAAGCCTAAATTCCCACTCAATTACGTGTTCGAAACCCAGGAGAAAAAGATTACAGAAAATCATAAATGAGTAATTGAAACCTCCACCTCTAATCCACCACATATTATTTGATTGAAAACAAACATAAGAAAACAGAATTTTCTTCATAAAGTGAGACGTGTATATTTTTACATTTGAATGAAAATATAATCAGCATATCCTTTTTATGTGAACATCTAAATTCTTGTAGAATATCTTTAAACATCCATTTCTTGCGGAATATATTTTTCCAGCATTAATTAAAAATATTATCAATCACACCTGCGTCAAAAGTTTTCCTACTGATCTATACAAGCACACACACACACACACACACACACACACGCGCACGCACACACACACGCACACACATATATGTAACATTGTAAATTATATATAAAGACACATGTATGTATGTATGTATGTATGTATGTATCTATCTATCTATCTATCTATGTACGTACTTAAATGCACATATTTAATGATATGTGATTTTATATATACGCTTAATATCTAACAGTGTGAATGGCTACTGAACACCTCATTGGTAATCTGGTTTTCTCACGAATAAAGTAAAGTCAGGAAATTATAAGAATCTTTGGGCCGATAACTGACGGGAAACTACCAAGTAAATAATGTGTAGATTTTGGGTTTGTACCTTTGTTGCATTTTAGTTAAAATTTGGGAACTTACATAATACATGCATACATACACACACACACACGTATATATATATATATATATATATATATATATATATATATATATATATATGCGTGTGTGCGTGTGTGTATGTGCGTGTGCCTCCGTGTGTGTGTGTGTGTTTAAAGTGGTTGCTCGTTTCCTGAAGAAATCCCAATTTAGGCGATTCCTTATTTCTTTCTGCGAAAATGGAATAGAAAATTTCTATTTCTTTGTTGTTTGTTGACCAAAGATCCCTGGATTTCTACTAAAGTATATCATAGCGCGCGCGCGCGTGTGTGTGTGTGCGTGTATATGTGTATTGGCGCATATTAGTGCACACGTCGCGCACATATGTATAATACTTAATATGCATTTCTCGGTATTTGATGGTATCCTTTTACAATATTCAATATAGCATACATTTTTTATAATCACATTTCATATTGAGATAGTGATATCAGATATCTATACACAAACAATTAAAATGTATGAATTTGTTATAGTTAGAATGTGAGGAATAGACTTCGAAAGAAGGAGAAACAAAACGAAAGTGATACAGCGGGAAAGAAAGTGTTTGTGTGCGTGTATGTGTATAAAAGAAAAAGAAATGTGTGAGAGAGAAGGGGGTGAGAGAGAGAGAGAGAGACAGACAGAGTCAGACAGACAGAGTAACTCAATGAGTGAGAGTAGAGATGAAGATAAAATGTGTTTGTGTTTATGTCAGCGCGTTTCTCAGTGTGTGCGTGTGTGTGTGTGTGTGTGTGTGCGTAAGAGAGTAAGAGAGAGAAGTGGAAGATGAAGAGGTGAAAGCAGAATTGAGAAATTAGTGAGAATGAATATGCATGAGTATTTATATGGAACTCTCTCTGTCTTTCTCTCTCTCCTCCTCACTTTTTATCTTTCTTTCTCTTTCAATCTCTTTCACTCACCATCTCTGTGAGTCTCTGTGTATGTTTAAGAAAGAGAGAAACAGACCGAGATTAATATATAGAGTAGAGTAAGAGAGAGGCAAAAACCAATGTGAAACACAGAAAATAGAGAAGTATATGTGTGAATGTTTGCGTGGATATTTATTAGTTTGTGCATAAATGTATCTACGTGTGCGTGTGTGTGTCTGTGTTCGTGTATAAATATCTCATACTTCTTCCTCATTTGCAAATTTGTTTACGCTATTGACATCGTGTTTGAAACTCATAATCTGTTTTCATTTAAATGCATTATTGGACATGAATATTGTATCTGATATTTTTATATCCATTACATTTTCAACAGAGATGTAATAGATATAACTTTGTATAGAAAATTGGGAGAAACGTTTAATTAATGTATTATGAAACCAGAACACTTGAATTTTTGCTTTATTTTAAATAATTTTCTGCCTATCCTAACAAATATGTAAGCTTCTAATCTAAGAACCAATATCGAGTAAAAAATTATTAGGGCGCCTCCTGAGAGAATTGGCAAAACAGCAGTAGTAAAGGAGCTAACATAATGTATATACTTAAAATACATACTTAAAATTACTCTTGTAGTGTGCACATAAACATGAGCTTAATATTCCTGGCGAAGAAAAGCAAGAGAGACAATCTCAATATTTAAATAAATTAAAATAAACTAAACAACGAACGCAACAGTGAGTGATTCCTCTTATTGTCAATACGGTCACACATCTTGGTCTTATTACACATCCTCAGTGAGGTTATTGTGTTACTCTATTACCAGTATCATACTCACAGGTCACAATATAGAAACAGTGTAAAGTTCCTTCTCCAGTCACATGGTTGTTGTTGTTGGCACTCCGTCGCTTACGACGACGAGGGTTCCAGTTGATCCGATCAACGGAACAGCCTGCTCGTGAAATTAACGTGCAAGTGGCTAAGCACTCCACAGACACGTGTACCCTTAACATAGTTCTCGGGGATATTCTGCGTGACACAGAGTGTGACAAGGCTGACCCTTTGAATTACAGGCACAACAGAAACAGGAAGTAAGAGTGAGAGAAAGTTGTGGTGAAAGAGTACAGCAGGGTTCTCCACCATCCCCTGCCGGAGCCTCGTGGAGCTTTTAGGTGTTTTCGCTCAAAAAACACTCACAACGCCCGGTCTGGGAATCGAAACCGCGATCCTATGACCGCGAGTCCACTGTTCTATCCACCGGGTCATTGCGCCTCCACCCAGTCATCTTAAATATACACCAAACTTACTCGCCAAGGGATGAGACACATAAAGATCACTTAGTGAGGTAACTTAGCTAGATCTTCTAACAGCAGAGATACTAGAATGTTTTCTAGTAAGGATGATAATAGCATTATTTTTAGCAAACATTTAAGACAGCGTGAAAGCACTGATGTGTGATGTAGAATAGAAAATGTTGCTTCAAATCTAACACAAACAGACTGGAGAATGTAAAAGAAAAAAGGGTGGGAAGGAGAGTGAGGAGAAGACAGAAAGACATATAGACAAACAGATACATATAGAAAAAGTACAAATAGCGAGATTTTCAAAGTGATTAAGAACGTAATTGTTTACTAAGGTTTCTGTCATTAAAGCTTCCATGTTTGGTTTACGTTTATGAAGAAAAGCGAATATACGTGTATATGATAAAGGTCGTAGGCTATATATTTACATCTATGCAGTTTCTCTTGACACAGAAGACCGTATTGCACTTTGTCCTGACATTTTCTGTGCACCCGAACAATGCGAGTTACATTTGTATTCAGAATGATGACTCGAATGAATTAATATTAATTTTGGCATCACCTCATTAAGTATGATTTACTTTCATGCAGTAGACTTTGCTGGGTAAATCCCACGGTTATCATTTTATAGAATGTTAGAGAACAGAGTTAAGAAACCTGTATGTCTAAGGAATTGATCACACTTTCGATAGATGTGATAAGTTTGTGCATGTGTGAGTGCGGTTGTGTGTGTGTCTGTGTGTGCGTGTGTAAGTGTGTGTGTACACGGGTATGTATGTGTGTATGCATGCGCGCGCGTAGGTTTGTACTACAGAAA
>NC_142934.1:100455162-100562662 GCF_046866305.1 Octopus bimaculoides | reverse complement strand
GTTCGTGGACTAACTTCTAGCTGTTTTGCAATGTCAGAAGCCTTCGAACGAGGTTCGTTTTCCACAAGTCTCTTCAAACAGCGAAGCTTCCTTTCCGAGGGCCCAGGTCGGCCGGGACGAGAATCTGTTGATTCTTTTCCATTGCCTTTGAATTGAACTATAATTCAATTAACAGTAGCAAGAGGAATTTGAAGATTTTCGGCAATATTTCGCTGGCTAAGATCAGCCTCAGATTGCCCAACAATACGACCTCTTTGAAAATGTGACAGTTCTGCTGAATTTTTTGTGCGTGGCATGGTTACTCTTCGCAAATGTTTAATAGAATGGCACCTGGAATGTAAAAGAGTAATTACATTACAACTTCTACATCGCTGAAAACATATTAAGACGCTTGGATCAGAAATTTTGAAAATTAAAGGTGTCTATTTACTTCCTGCATGTGTGTGTGTGTGTGTGTGTGTGTGTGTGTGTGTGTGTGTGTGTGTGTGTGTGTGCATACATATATCCATACATACGTACGAATAAATTTAAGATTTAATTAAGATTTCTTCTTCCCTCGGCTGAATTCAAGCTGATCGGACACAAACTGAAAAATCTCTTCGATCAAGTAAAAGATGTGTGTTTTGATCTGAATATACGTGTGCGTATGTATGCTTACGAACATATGTGTCTACCTAAGGATAAACTTGCACCTATGTAGTGTGTTAGTGTGCATACCGTAGTAGTACCTGTGTGTTGTAGGAGTGTTTCATAACCCTTTATGAGTGTGTGCGTGTGTGTGTTTCCTTGTTTGTGTGTCTGTGAGTGCGTGCTTGTGTTTATGAGAGAGTGTGTGCGTGTTAGCTATCCATATGTATTTGGATGCACACTTGTTCAGCTAGGAGTCACAAACGTGAAATCCCTGTAAATGTTTTTGCAAATATTCATTATACTTTTAAACGTTTGCATTTGGAAAATGAGAATCAGTATATTTTGATCGGTTTTAGAGAATCCTTAACATGTCCTATGTCTTTATGTAAATCTATTCTATATTCTTTTGCGTCTAAAATAACAGGTATAAATGATCATTTAGAACCTGAATATAAGAACTCTAGGTGTTTCCTTTTCCTCAGCTTTTGAGAAGGCAACTGATTTCTAAAAACGCTGCACTGCTATTGTACTTTCTTCCCGTGGAAAAAAGTTCATTATGCATACACCGATATACAGTTTTTATACGGAATGTTCGACTAGTTTCCTGTATTTTGAAAGATATACGTCCAAGATTTGGAATGCCTTTAGTGTATCCATCATGACAATCTTTCCTACGTTTAGCATCGTAAACGGTTTGAAGGACAAGGCGATATAGCATATCCCTGCGAGAAGACCGAGAGCCATCTTTATCCTTATAGATAAGATATTTAGTAGTTATTTCCTGTTCGTAGACAGCAAAATGTAGCCTTATGTCCAGAAGAAACTACTTTTACTGTCAATGCTTCTAACGAAATATGAATTCTTACATAACTTATTGCTGGTGTGATGAATATGTCACCTACAAGTCTCTTATTTCTGATTAGGTCAGTCAGGCAATTTTTTGTTAAATGAGACTGTTGCTAAACTCGGAGTACTGCGCTGTATTTCTCCACCTTAAAATATCATGATTTTATTACTTTCCCTGCTAAATATACACGTAATGTACAATTTTCTCTTTACTTCTTAGTTGGGGCTATATAAGAAAACCTCGGCGCTTGTATGGATAGATGCATATATGCTTGTATTTATGCAAGAACTGACGCGTGTACATATACATATATTACGGAGATGTACTTGCTTAGCGAGTAACTTGATCTGAGATCATATGCTGAAACAAAAACCAATTGCAGCGCGGAAGGTGTTTATACGTCATTTAAAAAGCACTTAAAAACTGTTAAATTCACTTCAACATTTAAATTTAGTATCAAAATATTTTCGTCGCTTTGAAACCGCGACCTGTTCACTGACAAAATTTCTTACTGCACGAATCTAACCATTTCGTGCTTGTTTTTAAATGGCTTATAAACACCTTCCACGCTGCAATTGTTCATATACATATATATATTTGTAAACAGTTTTTCTTCCACACATATATTACATTGAAGAAATGATTAATTTCGTGATTAAGTTATTATTATACTTATACCATTATTATTATTATTATTATTATTATTATTATTATTATTATTATTATTATTATTAATAATAATAATAATAATAATAATAATTAATCAATTAATTAAATATTTCCTCTATGTTTAATTCATAAATCTATCGTCCCTAAGCCCACTCAAGTTTTAGTAATCTCTAAATGAAATTGATATTACTAAATTATGTTGCCCTTGTACTTTTCAGAAAAGTAGCAAGGAAAAATGTGAGACTGGTACTGCGAAAGCATTTTAACTTTTCTCTTAAGTAATAGATTTCATCTATCAGCCCTTTTAACACCAAAAACAGTTCCTTGATTGACCGTAGTAGAGTTCATTCTGTTTCAAGCGTTCGGCTCAAATTCCCACTTTCAGGGTGCATTCCTATCTTCCCCCCACCAATCTTAGAAGCATTATAAAAGGTCAAAGGTACTGCACTTCCCACCCGACTAAATGGTAAAAAGTAACTTATAAGTTATGAGTGCTTGATTTAAAATTCTATAATGCTTAACTCCTGGTTGATTTCTTGGTCTTATACATGCATACTGTATCTCTTTTTGGCTTCTGCGTTTTATTTTGCTATTAAAAATCTCCGATATTTACATCTACTTCCGAGGTGATCATGCTCTTAATTAATATTCTGTACGCTGTAATATATTAAAATAGCTTCTAATTCAGGCAGAAGGCGAACAGTTTTAATTATAAAATGATGGTCGATCCCATTGACAGAGGAACTTGGCTGGTACATTTTTTTATCGGGTCCTAAGGGATGAAAGGCAAATTTAAATTGGGTGTTATCAGAACGTGTCAAAACAAATGCGTGTCAAAACGAATGCGGTGTTTTCCGATATTTTAACGATTCTTTTGTCCTGTTACAGTTAGTGTATTATTATGTATGTGTGTATATGCTCCATGGATTTGAATATAATTATCACTATATCTATCTTTACGTACAGCACCTTAATAATAAAGAAAAAAAAACAGTGTCTCTGCTAATATTCCTTAATTAGTAGCACGATAAAGGTTAATCGCTTAAATAACCGAACTTACAAAGAAGTACAGGGCCGATATAAACTATCAAAAGCATTTTAAATCAGTGGCCCAGCACTGGCGCGATCTAATGACTCAAACGTGTAGAAGATTGAAAGCGTTTACATACATATATGAGCGTTTGTACATACATACATACATACATACATATTTATATACATGCATATATATATATATATATATATGTGTGTGTGTGTGTGTGCACATACACACAATGTTTTGTATGTATATGCGCTTGTGTCCGCGCGCACATGTGCTTGTATATATATATGTGTGGATGAGTCAATGACGTATACATGCTGTATGAAAGGAATGTATATCAGCAATAAAAAAACAGGGCTACACGGAATAAGTATTGAAGTGGGAGGAGAATTCAAAAACAGAAACGAACAAAAAAAAAGAAGAATGTTTACTCCAATCTACCTTTTATTGAAATATTTCCGCTGCAATAAATTAGAGCATTTCCCGATGTTATTGCACCATCGAACATGATGATGATGAGGAAGGTGAAGCGGAAGGGGATGAAAAGAACGGGGAGGTTGATAGTGGAGAATGATGATCAAGATGACAATACTATTTTTCTTGATTTTTTTTTATTGCTCCCATACTTATTCTTGCTACTTGTTTTCTGTTTTGTTTTGCTTTTTTCCTTACTCGTCATCAATATCTTATTCTCCTTCTACAATAACAACAATCACTACTGTTTATCTACTTGTTCATCATATTCAACGATTTAATATTATCTTGGTAACAGGGTGGTGCATTGACAGAATAGTTGGGGCATCCGACAAAATATCTTGCGATATTTCTTTTAGTCCTGCACTTTTTGTGTTCAAATCCTATCGAACGAGGTTAACTTTCCTTTTCATCATCTGGGCTTCAATAGAATAAATTACTAGTTAAATACAGAAGCCGCTGTAATCGGCTAAACCATCCTTCTCCACTAGAGTCATTTCCACTTTCCTTTCTTTTCTCTCCATTTCATATTACTCCACATCAATTTGCTGGTTCAACAACATCGAGATTGTTACAGTGAAAACTGCAAGCTTTTTGCCTAAATTAGAAACAATTGAGGTCGATGGAATGGCAGATTAGTTAAAGGGTTGGACAATACCCCGCAACAAAGAGAATACAATTCCTGTCGATTGTATAAGAAAGTTGTATAGGGAAAACGAGAGAAAATGGGTTACATATTATTTTAAGATAGTAAGACACTGTTATACATACGTAATTAAACAAAATAATTATATCAATAAAGACAAGCAATTAAAATAGATTTATTTTAAAATAGAGATGAAACAAATAGGGTAACACATTTATAAACGGGAAAGAAGCTACCACTCGAGTTGGATCAGGGGTACCCAAAATTCTACGATCTTGCTGCTAATAGGCTCGCATTATTGTATTCAAAATGGTACGTTTCAAACGTCCCGGTGAACAATTTGTGGTATCAGATATGTAGGACGGGCTCCACATTGACCTAATAACCTATGGCCGATCTGTAATAGATGATGATATAAATCATATCGGTCGAATGTTCTCTATTTTGTGCCCTTACCTTTTCCAAAACCGGCCTATTCTTAATTCAGTTCTCAGTAACTCTGTCAGAGATTTACTGGATTTTGTCACCTTTGTAACCACCATGACTTTCAAGAAAGAGGTGAGCTTTTCGATAACCGAATATGACGTAGAATCGACGAGCTCGCGTTTTAATCATGTACCTTTGTTGGATAGCTTACTAATATTTAAAATGACATCACTTTGTGGTAAGAAATATGCTTCTGAACCACATAGTTTTAGGTGTGGTCCCATTGCATCGCATTTTGGAATTTGGTATACAGAAACTGAAAGTAGCAGGTCGTATATGTGTATGTGTGCGTGTGTGTTTGTGATTGTCGTTCCCAATACTTAACGAGTGATGTTGGTTTCTTTATATCCCTGTAACGTAACGGTTCGGCAAAATACACGGATAAAATAACTACAGGTATTTCAAAAATTAGTACTTGGGTCGATACGTTCGACTAAAGCCGTTCAAAGTGGTGGCCCACCATGGCTGCAGTTCAATGACTGAAACATGTAAAAGATAAAAGATCGATGCTGAACGATTTACCGTGAAAGAAGTTTCCTTTGTTTACTTCTGGATGTCTATACAATGAAATCTAAATTGTTTGCACAATCAATTGTAAATATGCTTTTGCTTCTCGTTTAACACAGCATATTGTTTTCACCAGTTTAATTGGGATTTTTTACATTTTTTTTTTTTTTCATGTTTGCAAACTACATTAATTTTACAGCTATCTTTCTGGCGGTGTTTTCGGCTGCTCTAGCAGAAGATGACATATTAGATAGAAATGTAAGCACCCAAAAATTAGATAATGATATGTCGTATAAAAGCCATTTTGTTCTTCAACCTAGTTACTGATGCAGACGTACCAGTTTTGTATGATTCCATACTTGAAAATATTCTGCAGACTTTCTTTTTCATCCAGCAAACGTGGAAAAACAACTAATAATAATTATTATTATCATTTCAAATTTGTGTTATAAGGGCAAATTAGGGGAGGTGGGGATGAGTCGATTACATCGACCCCACTGTTCAACTGGTACTTATTTTACCGACCCCGAAAGGATGAAAAGCAAAGTCGACCTCGGCAGAATTTGAACTCAGAACGTAGTGACAGGAGAAATATAGCGCTAGGCATTTTGTCCAGCGCGCTAATGTTTCTACCATCTCGTCATTTAAATAATAATAATCCTTTCTACTACAGGCACAAGGTCTGAACTTTCGGAAGGGAACTTGTCGATTACATCGATCCCAGCACTAGACTAGTACTTATTTTATCGACTCCGAAAGGGTGAAAGGCAAAGTCGACTTCGGACGAATTTGAACTCAGAACATAGCGACAGACGAAATACTGCTATGCATTTCTCTTGGCGTGCTAACGATTCTGCCAGCTCGCCGCTTTCTGCCTTCTTATTATTATTAATAATAATAATAATAATAATAATGATGATGACGACGACGATGACGATAATAATGATGATCCTTTTTACTATATGCACAAGGCCTCAAACGCAGGGATTAAATCGATACCAGTGTCGATGTAATCGACCTCGAAAGGATGAAAAGCAAAGTTAACCTTGGTGAAATTTGAACTCAGAACGGAGCGGCAGACGAAATACCGGTAAGCATTTCGCAAGGCGTGCTAACGTTTCTGCCAGATCCCTACCTGAATAATAATAATAATAATAATAGTCTAAAATTTTGGCGCAACCTAGGCGTATTTTGAACTCAAAACGTATAGACAGACGAAATATTGTTATGCATTTTGTCCGGTGAGCTAACGAATCTGCCAGCTCACCATTTGAATAATAATGAAATTTATAATAATATTTATACTAAGCATACAGGAGTGCATTGACAGTGAAAGAAGAAACGTGACAGAGTATTTGGTAAACAGCGAGCAAGAGCTGCTACAAAGTCCAGCGGATGCAGAAGGATTTACCAATAATGGATTTGAGAGTGCTACTGAACTCTGATCACGCATAGCAAACGAGAGAGTGTAAACACTACTCCACGTGGAATTACATGGTTAATTCCACTGCGAAACTAACCAGGAAGCATAATGGATGTTGCTCAGCAAAGGTGACCTTACACAAAGACTGAAAGCCTGATCATCGCTGCCAGGACCGTGATCAGTGAAAAGGGACAATTACCACACAAGTGCAGCGAACCTCTGCAGAATGTGTGAGAAGGGAGTCAAAAGCGTTGCTCTCATCCTTAGCGCTTGTGAAAGACTTGCAGAAAGCATAGACACAAGGTAGCCCTAAACCTTCACTGGCCACTGTGCTGGAAGTATGCATATGAGGTAACAGACGCTTATTACCAACAAACACAGGAAAAGGTACTGGGCGAACATTGGATGGCAAAGATCCTCTGAAACTTATATTTCCAGACATACAAAGTCTTAGAGCACCGAAGGCTGTGAATAGTAGCCTTTACGAGGAACAAGCAAGAGTGCCTAATAATTGACGTGGTGATGCCTAAAGATCAACATATTGTCATAAAAGGAGAAACGGTTGACAAATGAAAAGACCAGAAAATTGAGATCGCCAAGATGTTGCAGTTGCAAGAGTTAAACATAAAGGTTGTTCCAGTTGTCATCGGAGCACTGGATTCACTACCACTCAACTTGAAGTAAAATTCAGAACTTTGAAAATACCCTATTGCAAAACAAGGCTTTACTCGGAAATGCACGCATACTGCTGTCAGTCTGAAGTCCTTGTTGTGACTTGATAGATAACACGAACTCCCGAGATACACAATGTCTTCAGTGTAGAACATCACAATATTGGGTACTGAGTGACATCTTCAATAATAATAACTATAATGGAATATCCCGTCGAAGCCGAAGTATAAATGTTCAGCTTTTGCCGAACGCCCTGCACACATGGTTTGTTTATAGCGATCAAATGTATGTGCTGTACATTACTCCCTTCATCAAATCGCCTTTGCCCGACCAGGTGCACGATGTTCTACACGTCAGGTGTTGAAGTGATCACAGAGCAACGTGACATGAAGTGTTTTGCTCAAGAACACAATGCAACGCCCAGTCTAGGAATTGAAACCACGATCACGCGACCATGAGTGCAATGCTCTGATCACTAGACTATGCGTCTTCACAATAATGCGAGTGGCCTAATGGTTTGGGTGTTGCACTCACGCTCGCCAGATCGTAGGTTCGATTCCTGGACCGAGCATCATGTGTTCTTAAGCAAAACATTTCATTTCCTATTTTGACATTTGACGTGTGTTACACTTGTGCATCTGTTCGTGTAATGTCTATCTCATGGAGAGAGTGATCATTTGTGCAGGGCATTCGGCAAAAAGTTGAACGCTCATACGACATCTTCGACAGCAGAGTCCATCAATAATAATAACAATAATCCTTTCTGCTAAAGGCACAAAGCTTGGAGTTTGGCGGGAGAGGACAAGTCGATTACATCGACCCCAGTGGTTCACTGGTACTTAATTTATTGACCCCGAAAGGATGAAAGGCAAAGTCGACCTCGGCGGAATTTGAACTCACAATGTAAAGAGGGATGAAATGCCACTAAGCATGCTAATGACTCTGCCAGCTCACCGCTTAATGATAATAATAATAATAATAATAATAATGATAATAATAATGATAATAATAATGATAATAATAATAATAATAATAATAATAATAATAATAATAATAATAATAATAATAATAATAATAGAGCATTGGGATGCATATCGAATAATTTCAAGGACTCTGTAAATATAAACGGAATTGATGCAAAGTTACAGGCTTTGCTGCAGACAGCATATCTTAGTATAGCAATGATTTTAAGGACAATTCTATTTATGTAGGGCACAGGAGAGGAAGTAGTAAGGGACTTTGTCAACTTAAGATAATATCATTTTACTGGTATTTTACTTTTTTCAACCTCGAAAAAGATGGAAAGACAAAGTTAAGCTCGGTGGAAGCTGGAGTTTTCAGAATGTAAAGAGCTGGAGAAAATAATTCAAGGTATTCTTTTTTGAAACGCACCATCAATTCAGAAACCTCACTGCCTTATTAATGAATATAACAATGGCAATAAGAAAAGTAACAATATGAAGTAGAAAGACAGAAAGAAAGGAAGAAGAATAAGAAAAAATATTTTATAATAAATCCAAGGGCTCAAACAACATTTAGGATAATACAATGGCAAAGAGACAATAAGGATTTGCATATACAATTTTAAACAATAAAACAATAACCATTAACAAAAGTATTGACAAAAAGTAAAAATAGGGTAAGTACTTTTAGGGGCAACCTAGAAACCTCACTGATCCTGGATCACCTTGATATTCACAGATATCAAAGGGAGCTGCCCCTCTCCAACAGACGCAACCACACTTACTTGAAACATTCTCATCACATTTCTACATTTTCCAAGATCTAAATTTTCAACCTTTCAAATTTAGTGAGGGTAGCGAGAAATGCAGCATCTTCATTTCAACGTTCACCTTCCTTTCAGCGTTCATATTCCTTATTACATGTAACTTTAACAAGTCGATGAAGGCTTGTCCGAAGAGAAAAGAGTTTAAGGATAATTCCGATTTCACCCAGCACAGAACCTCTTCCTACAGAACCACCGAGGAGAGTGACATTATCTGCTCTTCTCGGCCAGAGGTGGATGGTGAGACGTTATTCACAAAAGTGGATTTCATCCCACACGCAATACTTTTTTTTTTTTCGAGGTAACTCCACAAGTCAGCAATGCTCTGGAAGGATAATAAAATGTTGGTTAAAATGTATAAAGGATCATTTATATATGAGTAGTGATTACTTCAGGCCCTGCGGGTTTGGATACAAAATGAATAATGTGATGAATAGAGTTAAGTGAGTCGTGTGGTTCAGTGGAATTTGCACACAAACAGATTCAACTAATAGACAGTATTATAGTCGCAGGAGAAACAAACGAAAGAGACAGCACATCCGTAAGGCAAATGCTGCAGTGTGTTTGTGAGTGGCATCACACTAAGTAACTGAGTTCTCTCTTTCTTTCCGTCTCTCTAGTTGTGGTCAACGATGTACGAGTATGGTACGTGTAGTAGTACATACATCAAAGAAGTGAAAACAATACTCCATTGTGAGCCTCGCTTTTGCTTTGTATGCATAGACACATACATACGTACACACACATATATATATATATATATATATATATATATATATATATATATATATATATATATATATATATATAAATATATATGTAACCATGTATAAATATATATACATATATGTGTGTGTGTGTGTGTGCGTATGCATGTAGAAATATACATATATATATATATATATATATATATATATATATACATACATACATACATACATACATACATATACATATATATATATATATATATATATATATATATATATATATATATATATATATATATATATATATATATATACAAGCACATACATATATATGTACATATAGAAATATATATTGAAGCAGACAGATGGTGTGATAGATATGTAAGTTATACATATACGTATGAGTATATGCATATGCATACATCATACATGCATGCATACATACATACATACATACATACATACATACATACATACATACGTGTGCATGGGAATGTATGTGTGTTCGTAGTAATTCGTTGATATCACAACGAATGAATTGCCATTGTCCATTCTTTTAACTTCATTGTATGTATGTATGTATGTATGATTACACACACAAATATATGTATATATTCAAATCCCACCGAATCAACGATGCCTTTCATCCATTCGGAGTTGATAGATATTATCAGACCATTTCAGAACAGCACTCTCTTTCTCCAGCTGACACATCCTGGATGTTTCGCTGGGTGGTAAGGCCGAAGGGATGTTTGTTTGCATCTACATACCCGCCCTAAAGCAATTAGCGAATGCAAGCAGCATGCTACGGAGTCATCTTTGATGGCGGGTGACGATCGCATTTTTTTTTATTTACTTATATACCTGTGTTCTTCTGTGCGTGCGTAAGTATATGTGTGCATGTACTCACACAACATATATGTATGTATGCATGTATGTATGTACGCATGCATGTATGTATAAAAGCATACATACGTGAATATGTGCATATGCCCTTATGTATGTGTGTATGTTTGTGTCTGTATGTATAACCACATATTCATCTGCACAGACTGACCCAGAACGCAAATATTTTTATCCAATTACCATCATACACATACACACAAAATCACACCTATACATACTTGCACACACATACACACACAAACTCATAGACAACTCCACCTACCCAATCAATGATGTTTATTCAGTGTGACACAGAGTCGTACGACCAACAATAATTTATCGAAACTTTCCTTAAATATTCAATGATATCGACAAGAAATTCTTCAACAGACCCTACATTCCTGTCTGTATGTGATCGTTCGTATGATCTTGTGCGTATGTCTGTGTGTTTGTGTCTCTATATGATTTTCTACATCTTTGCGTTTGTTTGTGAGACAGTATGTGTACGAATGTTTGTTTGTGTATTTGTTTATGTGTGTTTTATCTTTGTCAGGAGAAGCAGTGCTGCAGAACAGTGCAAATTCCGCATCAAATGGACACTGCTTCTCTCCAGAACCAGAAATGAAATTACGCTCTATTGCTTTGAACATATATTATTTCTAGTGATTTATTATTATGGCACGGCATGATAATATAACAACATACAATCTAGGTATGGCAAACGAAGGTATTGGGGAGAGGAATTCCAGAAATGTAGTTTATGTTTTATTGTAGTTAGTTATAAACCTACTTGTTCTCAGTTCAAATATATCCGAAATCGATAACACAAAATAATAGCTGTTGTTGATGTTATTATTATTATTATTTAACCTCCATGGTCATCCCTGCTCTTACTGTTGAATGATCAAAGTCATATCAGTCGTAACTGTCCCATATTTCTCTATTTTTTAAGCATAATTCCCTCAGGAACACATTATTTCGAGTGTCCTCTTTGTGTGAAGATATTCGTGCATGATTTGAGGGATATATGAAAGCTTCTCTCACAAGATCGGCAACATAACTCATAGAAGACTTTGGTGACTATTGCTATGCTGTTTACGACAATATGTAGCTTGGCCAATTGAGGTTGGGCTTGAAAAAATCGTGATGCTTCTCTTTTCGTTCGAAATGTAAAATAAGTAAATTTATAAAGCATAGAATTCTTATGGTTCCAGCTAGTAATTTATTATTGTTAATTCACTCTGAGTTCTCGAAAATCTATCGACCCGACAGAGTTCGATTCTTGATAAAAACGAATTTATTGCACTATTTTTTTTTATTTCACGTGGCGATACTTTCACATCGAGACCCTACAGATTCAACCAATCTAAAGTTAGCTTTTTTAAAATATAAAATTGAAATGTTATCTTTATTTTTTTTTTCGTTTTAATTGCAACGTGTAAGGAATGTGAGAACATGTTGTCCTTGTTTTTTTCACATAGGGTAATGATGCGTGATTTCAATTTTGGCACAAGGCCAGCAAGTTCGAGGAAGAAGTAAATCGATTAAACGAACCTAGTGTTTAACTGGTACTATGTTATCGACCTCGCATATTAAAAATTATTTTTTTATATAGACGCCAGCTTTGAACTTTGGGATAGCGAGCTGGAGAATGAATATGCCCCAATCTATTTAATTCACCGACGAAGCCGAATCAATGTAATAAAGTGCTTGATTTGACATCTTATTTCATTGGCCTCGAAGGAGTGCAAAATCAGAATGTAAAATCGGGAACAAATACTGTTAGTTATTTGAAATATCTTATAGGTTTAATGATTCTGCTAATCCACCACCTTATTTCAAATCAAGATAAAATTACAAAAAACCTGAGGTATTCATGGAATAAGTTTGAGCATATCGGGTGAGTGCTTATCGAATTATATTCAAAAACGCAAATATGGAGCTAGGATAAACCAGCTTTTGGAATTGGTATTGCTTTGCCTCAGCTCTAATTTCTAACAGCACAAAGATCTCATCGGGGCTTATAAATTCAGGTTCAGTATTATAGCAGGAATGATGCTGTTAATGATACTTTATAAATATTTACATTGTACTTCAACTTGAAAAATGAAAAAGAAAATTGTCATAAGTTACAAAATACCTGGTCAAACCAAGACGGAGACATTGCATAGTAGAGTCAAACGTACAAAAAAACCATGGGTGTTGTGGAGGTAAAAATATCTTCTGAATAAATATACTTTATAAAGGTCAACCATCAAGGTTAAACATCCACGCAGATAAAGAGAAAGGTGTGAATGTACTTTGAACGCATCCCTGCAGCTAATAATCTTTAGAAGATCCATTGCATTTACAATATTCAATTCTCTCACACGTAAAACATAAACCGTCTGTTCACATCATTTCTTTATCTATAAGGTGACGAGATAGCAGAATCGTTAGCGCCCCGGGCAAAATGATTTCGTCCGTCTTTACGTTCTCAGTTCAAATTCTGCCGAGGTCAACTTTGCCTTTCATCCTATTGGGGTTGATAAAATAAGTACAAGGTAAGCACTGGGGGTCAATGTATCCGACTTACCCCCGCTCCCGAAATTGCTGGTCTAGCGCCAAAATTTGAAACCAATATTTCTTTCTCTTACCTAATGGCATTAAGTCGAGAAATATTAATGAAAGAATACCCATTGGTACAGGATTACAGAGATGAGAATATTATTGGAGGAAACACCTGTTACAGTCTTGATCTTGTTAAATTATATTTTTCATGAGAGAAGTTAAAGTCCCGTTTTTAATCTCAGATCACTTTTCACTGCTATAGGATTCTTGAAATCACCAAGAATAAAAATAGTACTTCATTTTCTCTATTCTTTTGTCTTTTATTTTTTTGTTGGGAAAGATGGTGAAAAAGATCTAAAACTTTATGTACAGTATATTTTATGTCATGAGGAAGAAGTGTGAGGAAGATCGGAGAGAGAGAGAGAGAGAGAGAGTAAAAAATATCTGGGCCTCAAAACTGAGTAGTGCACGCCATTTTAACGCCTGTGAAAAATAAATCTTTGTTCTCTATCTGAAGAAGTACGCAGTAGACTTCTTTTCTCTTTCTCGTTATTTATAAATTCCATTTTTATACATTTCTTCTTTATTACTGAAGTAATATTCTTTACACTGAAATCCATACCGACGAATATCCTTTTATACTTTCAATATTGTCTTGTGTATTTACGACAAATTAAACTAAGCTATTGAGAGATAAATCATTCAAAAACAAAAGCAAAAAACGAAAATGAGAAGCAGTGAGATACGAACTGGTGAACTTTCAGTTCGTATGATGCTCAGGTGCGGTACTCACATGGAGACGAGTATTAATAGCTTCATTTGGAAATTGAAACTGGTATATGAACTTGGCTTATGGTGAGTGTATGACTCCGACGCTATAACACTCGACACAATATCAGAGCAAAAATATTAATATTTCTACAAGCTGTACCTTAAGATATTCCTCATCGACCCTTCTGGAAATGGTATTTGTTGTTTAATGTTTTCCAATCTCATATGTAAATGAAATTTGTTTTTAAAATGTTTTACATAGCAAGAATTTTTGCCTCAGCTGATATTTTTTTTCTCCAGTGGTGTAATATAAAAAACTGGTGCGTTCTGAAATGTAAGGAAAAGTAAACGTAAGACGTGGAGGCAATAAAGGGTTAGCAAAGGGTGGGGGTGAGGTGTTTGTGGGAGTAGGCATTTCTGTTGTAAGCTAAGAACTGCATTTGCCATTTTCCTTCAAAGTGAAAACAATATAATATCTTTTACAGATAATTCTGACTTCACTCGTCAATCAGAGCGTTGCAAAGTCAATGATGTGTTACTGCTGTCGTCGTTCTTGTTAAAGTTTCTCTTCATGCTCTTCTTGTACTCGTCGTTTTCTTCTTGTTATTATGTCTCCTGGCTTTTGTTATTGTTTTATTTCGTTTATTGTTGTAATAGCATTAGTTATTATTGATAGCGTTGTTATTATTACTATAGATATTGCTGTTATTGTCGAATATTGTTGATGATGATGATGATGATAATGTCTTATTTGCATTTATTTAGGATTTTTGTATTATTTTCTCTGTTTTCAGGGGTTTTTTGTATGGTGTGGGGTTGTAACTGAAACTTTTGTCTTTTTATTTATTTATTTTTATTTTTTTTATTTTTTGATGGGGAGGAGCCATAGGAGAAAAATTGGCTGACTACAAGAATTAGCAGATAACATCTGGCAAAGTAACCATAAGAAGCTGAAGATGAACCAGCAGTGCTTTCATTTTGTTAAGGCTGCAATGCCTGGTTTCCGACACCAAACAGCAAAAGCGAGACGTTAGCCTAAAGTTATTCAGACATATTTTCAAAAATTAAAAGCATATAATCCGTCTTATATAGAATTATTCAGCAACCGTTAAGTACACAAGTACCATCACTTTTTAGGAGCTGCAAGCATGCCAGTTATATTAAAAACATCTCTGTGATTCAGATACTTCCAACAACACAACTATAATTTTAAATATTGAGTTACGAAAGCTGGAGTTAATTTGTTTTAACATTTATAGAGAGTCTTTATTTTAGTTTATTAAGTAGATTAGTTATAGTGACATTTTTTTGCAACTGGGTAGTTTATGCAGACATGACGTATCCATTTCATGTTTATCTTGTGGTGAGGAGTACAGTTAAAACATAAGCTTCAGTGTGAGTGTAGATTATCCACTCTGTTGTGTAGCAGACAATTGAGGGGTTTTTTTGTTGTTTTTTACTAACGTGTAATCGCAGTTTTATAAGGATTCTACAGACAAATCACTGGTATTTCAATATTTGAGTTTATGTAGGTCGACGTCAAATCCTCAAGCAACATCTTGGTCACTTGGTCACTTGGTCATCCCTACCAGGTTCATTTTGGTCTTGCTAAAAATCCAATATAGACGAGAGCAGCTTCAGTTCATGGAAGAAAACTTCTTTCATCTACTCACCACCAAGGCAGTACGAGGCGAGAACAGATCTATTAGATACAATGGATCAAAAGGCACATCAACTGAATAGTTTATTAGAATATATATGAAATAAATTTAGGTTCATGTGAAAGAGAGGAACAAACAAATCATCTGTGATGAAACAAAAAAATGTCAAAGCGATTGAGAAAAATTGCAGGACATAGGGTATATTCGAAGCGATTAGACGGATGTAGATAATATATATTTCTTAAAAAGCATGTCTTCGATGAGCGCATGCGCACACTCGCACCCACACACGCGCGCTTGTGTGTGTCTGTGTGTGTGTCTGTGTGTGTGTATGTGTGTGTGTGTGTGTGTGTGTGTGTGTGTGTATGTGTGTGTGTGTGTGCTAAAAGTTATTATTTGGAAAATTCGGGCACTTCAACCCGATGTTGTGAAAATTCTCATAAATTTAACAGTTTAGAACATTAAGGGTCGAATCAATGATTTTCAATTTCCAATTATTTCCTTTTAATAGAAATGTGTACAGTACTGGATTTCCTTATATATAAACACTGTTTTGAACATAATGACTCCAACAAAGGAATTTGTGGGTACCGAGACACTAAGAAATATGGTAAATGAAAGGAAAGTTTTGAATGAATGAATGAATGAAGTGAGATATTTCCGGGTTTTCAGAGGTGCAGTGTGCGAGATGGATCAACATATTTACGCAGTAAACTAAAGCTCTTATTGAATCTTAAATTTAGGAAGCAAAATTTTCAGTGTCTAAAATGGTTTCATTCTGCAATGCTACAGAAAACTCTCATTAGACAAGAGTTAAAGCAATGCTTCAATTCATTGGAATATCCCTCCAAATAGGATGGGTTCAGAAACGAAGTTCCCCAAATTACAAAGAAATATTGTTATAACAAAATCCCTGCATATGGACTGACAAAACGACTAGAATGTGCATATAACAAGTATATTGTTCTTGTTGCATACAACTCTCTAAATAAGTTTGTCAAAAAATTTTTTTAATTGGTACAGTGCAAATCTGCCTGCTCAAAGATTAAGTAAGAATTTAGAAGGAAGATAAATAAAGGTAAATTGAAAAGTAGATGGAATTTCCAGGTAGCATACAACTGAAATAGTATTAAGGAGTTCTCTCGCTATGAATTAACGCTACAGGCATTGATTATTTTATTTATTTATTTATTTATTTGTATGCTCCGGTTTGAGCTTTTAATGATACAAATACAAATATTTGTGGTGGCGCGAATATTTTAGAGCTTCACTAGAATGTTCATCAAATGCTGAACTATTCCCTTTGGAAATTATTTCAAAAGATCTAGAAAAATTTCTTGAGAACCAACCTTGTTTCGGTGAAGTAAGAGCTGCTTTTCACAAACCTAAAATCCAAGTTCTTGGTATTGACAGTATTCTGGCAGGTGTACACAAATGAGATGGAAATAAGATGTTAGAACTTTTCCAACACACACACATACGCACACACACACACACACACACACACACACACACACACACACACACACACACACACACACATACACACACACACACACATATATATATATATATGTATGTACATATGAGTCGGGGAGGGTACACCTCCTCAAAACTTCAATGCTGTTTTCTGGAGTTGCACAAACAAAATAGTGATGAAGATATGTGTTCATTTTCCACCAGTGCATTGTAAAATATTGAGTAAAATTTTTCATGATAGGTTCATTAATCATGTGGAGACGTATCTTGTTCCTGAGTTTCAATCACGTTTTCAAGCTTCATGAGGAATTAATGACATGATTGTTTCCGTTCGTGAACTACAAAAGAGATGCTTTGAGCAAAACTTTTTCTTTGTCGCTCTTTCATCGGCACCACAAAGGCCTTCCTTTTGGTGAATCGTGATGTTTTATAAACGAATGCCAACAAAGTCTGTCGTACTGATAATTTCATAAATATTATCATTCTGACGTGAATCGCATTGTATAATTAAGATCACAATGACAAATAAAATTCATAAGTATCAATAATCTCTTTAAATAATTCAATTGTAATTAAAATTGTCTGTCTAATTTGTCTATCATTAAACGACAAATCTGTCTGTCTAAAGCTGGTATTGTCTAGTCATGGATACATGAACCAATCCAAGCTGATAAAATGTTCGCTCCGTGAACGAACATGCACCGGCCCATCATTTCATAAATGTTTTTCGATTGATGGTATGAGCAGATATAACAGGTATACACAATGCCAAATTTCCAAATACTGCATGGTATTTTGCTAATAAACATTATACAATAGAATTGAGAAAATGAGAGATATTCGCCTAGGCAGAAACCTCCATCTCGCGTTTGAAATCAATGATTATAATTGCTCATGGGGCGAACGTCTTCAAACGTCGGTTTTGACTCAGTAGTGGGATGTTCTTGTATATAATCGTGTAAGCTTCTGTATTTCTTGGATTGTTTCTTGGGAGATATGGGAGTCTATTTAATGTACTTTGAATGTGTTTTGGGTTTCGTAAGTCTTGGATATTGATTTTCTTGTCCCGTTCTGTTCCATTGTCAACTAATGATACTGGCTACTGTCTTTCGAAAGGAATTTCTTTTAGTTCTTGGAGTCTTTTATTTCGCGTTTCATAATTTGAGACAATTGTACAGATTCTTCTTGCTATATTGAAGGGGATGTTTGCCTTTGTGTACTTTGGGTGATTGGAGGTGAACAGGAGGTATTGTTTGGAATCTGTCGCTTTGTAGTGAATATTGTTTCGGTGTTGGTGCCTTTTTTTATAATAAGAATGTGTAGACATGGGAGGTGAACTTGACTATATTCCACTGTTGATTAAATTTTTGAATTCATTGAGTTGGCCAAATATGTGAGATCATAGAATGAAGCAGTCATCCAAATAGCGTTTCTAATTCTCCAACAGATATTTGTGGAGAGAAAGGCCGTAATTTAATTCGGATTGTTCATACATTTGTATTTCCAGGTAGTCCATCAGATTGGCATAAGTTGGGGCAACTTTAGTAAACATCGCAGTCCCTGATACCTGTTTTTAGGTATTATTATTAAAATTGAAAAAGTTGTTTTGGAGGATAATCTTAAAGCCTTCGATGATAAATTCCTCTTTTATTCTTTACGGGACCTCATTGAGGTATTTTTCTAGCCAGAATTTAATGGCTTCCAGTTCGTATTGATGTGGAATATTAGTATAAAGTTTTATCACATCAAAGGAAACGATGAAAAAATGTCTCTATTGGCATGTTTGCGGGGGTGGTTTAAGAGGCCCAGATCATCTCATAAATATTTGGTGTATGTTTAAGTATTGGTTGTAAGAGTATAACAATGAACTTGCTTAATATGTGTGTTTCACAATTTGTACCTGCCACAATTGGTCCCAGTTTGAGATCAATGGGGTATGGCACAGTGATGCAGGCTGGAGGTGGACTTTTTAAAATTTTATATTCCTTCTTTGTACTTTCTAACTGTATGTTGTTTAACTTATTGTTTCCTTTTAATATTTTAGGCATTTTGCTTTTCTCGGTAAAATCGAATTTTGTATGAGGATTTGAAACTTCGATTGCTATATCATTTATATGGATATTTGAGCATATGTTACCATCTGTGGTCAAACTTTGACCATTTGTAGGTGAAAATTTCTTCACTGAAAGTTGTTTATGATATTTGTCGTTTAATGGATATATCTATACACGTTGCGTGCATTAAAAACATAAATATATAAAAATATTAAATAAGATATAAAGGAAAGTAAAAGATTGAAATAAAACCATCTTTTACGATAAGATGATAAAAATGTTGATGGGTTGACGACGATAACTTAATGTTTAGCGAGATACAGTAAGTATACCATACTAAGTTTTTGCGAAATATCATCCAGAATAACATAAAATCAGTATATAGTAAATATAAAAATACAAACCATAATATAAATGATTCAAAATGTGTAAAATATCTTCATCCGTATTATTTATTCTTCAATAATCCGAGGCTTTCAAGAAGTTATAATAGCTTCATAAATATTAGATTCTTATTACTAAACACAAAGAGCTATATTTCTGGGGAAGTTGGTGAGTATTTGATTTTTATGTATTTATCCTAAAGTATCTGTTGTGTAAATCAAGTGAAATTTACGTCAGCTCAGAACCGAAAGATGGTATAGACACACTCAACTCACAAGCACACACACACACACACGCACAGATATATATATATATAGATATATAGATACACAAACGTAAATATATATACATATACAAATATTCTTCTACATATATGTGTGTATATTATATACATTTAGTCACACGCACACATACACACACACGCACACATCTACACACACATATGTGTATATTGATATATATATACATACACACAATAATCTAGCAGAAATACAACACCCCCACACACATAAATACAATGGCGTCTATCTCCTTTCGCACATTTCTCGCCCAAACCTTCTGAAGAGTTCCTTCATCTTTTAAGCCATAAAATTTTTAGATAACAATAATGAAGCATTTCTGTGATATCAAATCGTTTCGTATTAATGGTTTGGTGTCGTTGTGCTGTCCCAGGACGTGCAATCACCTATGATTAACACAACTAATACAAACATCAGCAAATAAATCTAATGCTTCACACTTAAATATTCAAACTGCTATAATATTGCATTTTTCCATCAAGCTTTCGTAGGCGTTAATTCTCTGAAGACATATATTCGACCGCGTCAAAATCGCTTCAAGTTTATTTCATTGAAATCAAATATTTTATTCTTTAATGCTATGTCGAACGCTAAATATTATTTACTCCTTTTTAAGCAAAGTAAAATGTGCTGATAAAGTGTACAAAGTAGAAAAGTTAAAACTGTGAACACCTAAATAAGTTTAGAGTTGAGTCTAACTGGGTTTTCCCCGTTTTCATCTACTATAGTTTGATCAAATCGAGTTTTCTTTTTCACTTAAGACTTTACGCATTTGATTACATATATATATATATATATATATATATATATATATATATATATTCAACCATGTATAAATTTCAACCATATATATACAAATACATATCTATCTATCTGTCTATCTATCTATCTATATATATATATATACATGGTTGAAATTTACAGAAAAACAAAAGATAGGTGTACAAAAAAGCAAGTGTATTAGTTTGACGCTCAGGAAGGTGACAAAGTCTCGGGCCTACGCTCTTCAATAGAAAGAAGCATGAGGAAATAATCAGAGAGAGAATAAAAGAAGCTTGTGGATTTAGCAGTCGATCATGGCGACTTGTTGGAGAAAGGTAATTGGGTAGGAGAGCTATGAAAAAGGGGAGACAATAAAGTACTGGTGATACCAAAACAAAAGTGCGTGTGCGTATGTATATGTGAGAGTGTGTAAATGTGCGCGTGCGGATAGTGGCTGGGGACTTTGACATGTGGATGTATGCGTAAGTCTGCGCGTCTGTAATGTGTGGGTGTATGGGTGTGTGGATGATGGTGTAGGTGCTGGGAAGTGGTCAGTGGCAGTATGTGCGGAGTGGGGTGGGGTGGTAGTGTATGCGAAGTGGTGTGGGGTGGTAGTGTGTGCAAAGTGGTGTGGGGTGGTGATGTGTGATGTGGTGGTGTGAGGTGTGGGGATGTTAGGGTGGGCTGTGGGTCGGGGTGAGGATCTGGATGGAGGGGGGAGGTGTGGGGTATCTGGGAATGGGATGTGTGATGGTAGGATGTAGATGGAGGGTCTATCAATGAAGGGAGAATGTGGGCAGGAGTGAAGAGAGGTGTCAGGACAAGAGAGGAGAGGAGAGGTGGGTAGGAGTGAAGAGAGGAAGTAGGTATCGTGAGGATAGGAGGAGAGTTGAGCCCATGTGGGGCAAGAAGCGAAGAGAGAAGTTTAATTATTCTTCACATGACTGAATGTTCTGGAGATTGTGCCAAATGATTAGCTATAAATGCTGTAACTAACGCTTCCTTTTCTTTATAAGTAATTCTCTCTTAAGTGAAGTATCTACTTTGACTCATGATACGCGGTGAGAATTTTTTAAATGTAGATCTTAAGTGAACTATTCTTATTTGAATCGATGCGGTTGCTACTTTCAATGTTCGGAAGTGCCTATAGCACAACACCTTACTGTGACTTCAGTCAATATACATAATTAAATGTGTATTAGTCCACAGTGAATTAGCGAATATTCTCTAAGAGAATATATATACAAATATACACACATATGCACATACCATCTGATATTGGTTTCAAATTTTGGTACGCGGCCACTAAGCTGGGCGAGGGCTAGTCGATTACGTCGACCGACCCCAAAATTCAACTAATACCTATTTCATCGGCCCCGAAAGAATGAAAGGCAAAGTTGACCTTGGCCGAATGTGAACTCAGAACATAAAGATGGACGAAATACTGCTAAGCACTTTGCCTGGCTCGCGCTTCCACACCACCTGATATTATTTCTTGGTGAGTTAAGTTCCATGGAAGCAAAATAATTACTATTTATTTAGAACGAACTAAATTTAGGGAAAATTTATCATTAAAAGCAGCAATGGCAATATTTCATTATTTTATGTTGCTGAGTTCAACTAATGACATTTACATTGAGGCAACAATTAAAGGCAACAGTTATCAATCGATTCATTGACTCATAGTCGTCTTTATAAACATTACTATGATTTCAATTATTTTAGATTAAAACTATTGAAACTTGCTTTAGATTAATAGCTTCATTCGTCAGACTGCATGCAGTTTGCCAGTCTTTATAGTAACTCTGCTTTTTATGTGTTTACAACTTAGGCTTACACTATAACCAACTAATGAAACACAATATGTTTGTAAAAAAAATATGAAGAAAATTTGCTTCTCTTAAAGCCCTAAATTTTCATTCCACTATGATATCAGCTACATATCTCATAAATAAGAGAAATTTTGTACTTTTTTGTCGACTGGAAAATGTACTTAACTGCACGTCAATGTGGTTGAAAATTCAGAATATCATTCTCCAACCATATTACTGACTCTGTCAAAATTATTGTAACGCGGTTCAAACGGGTTTATTTCGGTTTTGCTTTCAAGGTTCAGATTGCAATACACAGAAGAGACATAACATACGGATGAATTAGTCGTGTTTCTTGTTTTGTTTTGTTCGCTTTAAGTTAATTACATATTTTAAATACTAACTCACTGACCTTTCGAATCCGTATTAACTGGTAACTATTTAAAATTCAATTTGTGTTATATCAGTTCGTTCAGAAACCTAAGACTTATAGCTTCATAACGTACCACACATTATGCACCAGAATATATAAACCAACTTAATACTTTATATTTCGCTGTAACTTAACTTTTGGACTTATGAACATTTACAACTCATTAACAAATGGTATGTAACCTGGGGCGATATTATATTTCTTCATATTTCTCGTTATTATATGTTAAAATCGAATTGGTGACACTGTAATAGCAGTAGAAATATCTGAGTGCATGAAATCGAGTCCAACAAGCATTAAATAAGCAGAAGAGACATAACAAAAACAAAAAGAAAAAAGTAAGAACACATAAAAGCACTTCACTAAATAACTTGCTCCGTCTATTTTCATTGTTCAAATGCTATCGGGTTCAGCTTTATATTGCAAAACTCAGAGATCGATCAAATAAGTGACTAATAATTTGGCTAGTGTTGCATAAAATGACTATACTATAACCATTATCCATAAAAAGTTCCTCTGTACCCAGTCTAGTGAAAATAAATATAACTGCGTTTCTCTCGGAGGAAGATATTGAGATGACTGTTGGCACACATGACAACAAAGCAAGAAAATAAATACCATAAAACATATCGGTGAAGAAGTAATAAACTCAATGAAACTAAAGTATAAGTTAGCTGAGGTACAATCGCTGTGTTTCAACTTACTTCAGAAATTAAATAAGAAATCGACACCATATATGTGTGGCGGCGACTGGTCTAAAAGAAATACAACTCAATTCTCGAATATAATGTCTTGTGTTCGATACACGGTCATGTAAGGCAATTTATTTTACAGTGACCCAGTTCACCCAGCTGGCTACAAGGACTCTTGAAATTGATAGAGAACTGCTCAGTGTCAAATCAGTGCGCCAGCGCCAAGGAGCCAGTGGTAAGACCTAAAAACTACTGTGGAGAAGAAGGATATGTCTGCGTCTAGTAATGGAATGCTATATCTTAGCTTTCACTATTTTTTTTTTTTTATATAAATGCAAACAACCTTCTCTCAAATTGAAATTATGTATTGTATTTCATTTAATAGCATTTCCCTTGCATTGCTAACTAGGTTCCTACTGAAATGTTTTTGACATATTACATTCATTCAAGTATGTGGCTTGATGTGTGTATGTGTGTACTGAAGTGTGTCTGTGTGCATGTAGATCAATTTGGTCGTCTATATTTTAAGTCCTAAACAAGAATTAGAGTCGGGTGTATACTCTAAGTCATACAACTGTTCATCTTTATCAACATTCAATAATCTGTAATGCATCACATTGCCAAATGTCAAGCTCAACCCATAACACCATGACTACAACTCCTTCTCCTGTCACACACCTTCTGTGTTTATGCTCTACTTCCTATATTGATCCAAGCAATTCTAATTTCAATCCAACAACAACTACATCTTCTCCTGTTGTCGTTGCATCTACTACTACTACTACTACTACTACTACTACTACTACTACTACTACTACTACTACTACTACTTCTACTACTGTTGTTGTTCGAAAGAGCATCTACGTTTTCGGTGGAACGGAAAAGAAATGAGCCAGAATGTGGTGAAGAGTGCCTATTCTTTTAGTAGACCCTTACGTATTTGTAAAACTGATACGACCGATAGACAGCCAGCGTGAACAGGTACAAGTCAATATCACCAGGTTGAACATTATTTAGACAGGGTTCTTACTAAATGCAATCAAGTACTAAGGGAGTGCTGGTAAACTAAGCAGGCTTGCAGACAGCAGCTAAACTCCCTCTCAAACTCTAAGCTAGCGTCTTAAAACACTGTAGCTCTTATGTTTATGTTATCAATGTAGTCGTTATTTCTTTTATTGCTATTGTTATTTTTTGTTACCGTTGCTACTGTTGCCCTTCTTTTAATATACTACTCTTCTACCAAAATAAGATAACAAAAAATTCGCTTTCATTTGAACCTACCGTCATGTTATGCAATAAAACGTATATAAATAACACAACCGTTTACATGAACCGTTCTGGGTCCTTTAACAGAGAGAGGCGTGGAATCTAAGAAAATAGCAAAGTTATGTTTGGCATTTTACCAATGTATATGATTTGTTTAACATTTCATACAAATGCTGCAGTATTTCGCCACAGTTGCTTCATTTATTACTAAACTCCGTTTAAAATGGAAAACCTTTCATTTTTTTTTATTTTTCCTTCTTACTTTTCTGAATATATTTTCCTCTGTCTAAAGTTAGATGTCTTAAAATCATACTGTAGTTTGAATCACACCTCATCACTTAATCTGCTTACATAATACGAGGAGGTGCTGAAAAGTTCCTGGCTTTAGGGGTGTCACGAAAGGCCTGGCTGGAAGCCCAACATTTCTAGTTCTTTTACAAGGCTTAGAAAAACTGAAGGGCCGCTGAAACAAGAGTGTGAATCTGAGAAGGGAATATGTTCAGTAAAATTATAATTAACTAATCTTCCTGCATTTTCTTATATCAAAGCGAGGAACTTTGGATAAAAGTACGTGTGCAGTCAAAACCTGATAGTTGCTTCAATATATATTCTGAGAATTTAAGGAGAGATAGATTTTGTAAAGTTCGAATTCTTTTTCGATCACGTAGAATTATCAACAATGAGAAATAGTATATGCTGGAATTGAAATCTTTTGCTTGAAGAACAAGCCGAGAGATTATATTCACCAAAACATTTTTCCTATCAACAGTTTTGCAACAAGGATTTGTTTTGATAAAGAACACCTACACATGCTACTACGTGGTGAAATGAAGTTGCTATTTTGTTTTGTGGGAGAGAAGCGATGGTTCAAGAAGAGGAGAAAGGCGCTGTTCATGAAGATTTTGTACAGTCTGTTTTAGTGGGAGAAAGTATAAGGAAGATATTGATATTCTTAGATTGAAAACCTGGGTCGGTTGCTTGCAACTGAGATAACTCTCCTATACAGAGGAATCATTACAACCAGTCCTCAAACGCAAATGAATACGACTATATTTTGTGTTTTAATTGCCTATGCAATCGCGAGCAAGCACAGACGCTCTCGGCTCTTCCAGATTGGACGCAACGAAACATCCAAGATGAAACCGCTGATGGAGGAGAGGTCTGCACCGGCATTTGTCTGGTATTCGCTACAGATTTGTGGTCATTTATAATTGACCACTCTTGTGCAACTCTCAGTAACACAAGTTCATTCAGTTTCAGCATATTTTGCGTGACACGTGAGCAAATGCTTAACTGAAAACATTATGCAGCTCCAAGGAATACGAAAACAATATTAATTAGTGATTACTATTTACATTATTTCGATAAAGCAAAAGGATCTTATGATAGGTTTCAGTATTATTATGAAATCATTGACCAAGTGTAGACTTTTAATGTCTGAAAAAATAGGTCTGAGGAAAGAAAGAGTAAAAACAGAAATAATGCATGCACTGTTCAATCAAACTTAAAAGTTATTAAGGATTCTTAAAAAATGACACGAAAAGAAAATTATTGGCGTCGGGGTTCCAGTATCAGAGACCTACAATCGAATTTTTGATGTCTACACATTTCATTTGATGTCATTTATCAAATCTTAGATGCATTTCATATAGGATTGGAATAACTTTCACTTATTCTTGCAAATGCTAAGACTTGTGCATTTGTCAAACATCAATAGCTTTTTAGTTCCTTGTTTCACAAAGTGGTGAGTCTACATCTGGGAAGGGGCTGTGATAATTAAAAAGTGGTGGGCATATTATATTTTTTTAATAAAATGGAAATAGTTTTAACTTATTTCAACTTGTCCGATACGTTAGCAAATATAGAATGAAATGTAAAAACTCTTTTTTGAAAAATGCGAGACTTCTTATCAATATATCAGGTGAGCGGTTAACAATGACCAATTGTAGTGAACCGCCTGACGAGTGGAATTCTCTTCGTCTACAAAAAGCGCACAATAAAGACAGAACAGCCTCATTAGACGACGTACGTGTACACTGCCCTTAGCCTACTTTCATGGAACCTTCCTCTCGGCCCTCTGCTGGATAAATATGGCCATCATACAACACATCATAGCTCTAGACCACCTGGAGATCGAAACTGAACCAGAACTCAAATAATGATTGCAGCGTGACACTCTGTGTATAGGTGTGTGTGTGTGTGTGTGTGTGTGTGTGTGTGTGTGTATGTGTGTGTTTGGATTGGTGTATATGTGTAAGTATGTGTATATGCGTGTGTGTGCTTAGTGTGACGTTATGTATAGGAGTCTACATGTGTGTGTGTGTGTGTGTGTGTGTGTGTAGATGTAGGTATAACAATATAAGTAGGAGGAGGAAAGAACGAAGAAGTAGAAGTAGAAGTACGTTATCGAGCAATACTTTTTTGATGACTATACCACACTATGCATTGAGTCATGTCCCTTTAATTGTTTTTATGTATTCAGAATGTATATTTTAACATATAACATACTCTCACATAAATGTGTGTGTGTGCAAACGCACAAACATGTGTATATGCGCGCATGTGTGTATGTATGCAGGTATGTATATATATACATACATACATATATATATATATATATATATATATATATATATATATATATATATATATATATATATATATATATATGTATATATATATATGCATAAGGACTTATATTTGTATAGAGAAGATCAAAGCTCTGACCATTGATCTCCTTTCTTCATATAAGATAAATAAAATCCAGTGATATCCGATAGACCACTGACGAGTATCATCACTTGTGAAGAACATTATTTTTGTCTAAAACCTTCGTATTTTGATTGCTTCTTTGAGTCGCAGCCTTATTCTCTTCCGCCTAAACCGTCTTATCAGAACATTTCTTTTTCCCCGTAGACAGAAGATCTAAACCATATTATTCTCTTGAGGAGAAAAAAAAAACATGTCCAGTGTTTTATCGACATTGCATCACACAGTACATAACACACAATATAATTGTCTTTCTGTAAACTTGTAATTGTCTTTCAGATATAAGGATTGACCATATTACCAGCGGATAAAATGAAGGAAACAAACTTTCTATAGACATGAAGTACATCCTTTGATATATACCTGACACTCACATATCAGCCGAAAGTATCTATTGACTACCGTTGTTCTTGGTCTGCAAACGGTTGACAATCACCATGGCTATGATCTACTCATAATAGTCTCTAAAAAAGAATGATGAATTATATTATAAAATATGCATAGAGCAGAGATTCTTTAAACAAGGACAGAGTATAAGACACAAAGCAATATTGAAAGTAATTCGTATTTTTTTTTTTCTTTGGCTGAGCAAGGCTATTTTACGAGAGAATGGAGTGATGTTTTAACGGCATATATAATATCATTGCAATTTTTATGACTAGATCACAAAACAGAAACACGAATATCAACAAAGGCATAGAACTGTAACGTTAACATAAAGATATATGCATGCATGATTGCATATCTGTTAACATATGTGTATGTATTATTTAGATACACACATATCCATATATATACATATATATACGTACTGCATATATATATATGAATGTGTATATATATATATATATATATATATATATATATATATATATATATATATATATATATATATATATATATATATATATATACGTATATATGTATACAGTACATATATATATATATGTACTGTATATACAAATACATATGTATATATGTATAAATATGTATGTATATATATATATACATATATATATATATATATATATATATATATATATGCAGAGAGAGAGTATATACACATATATATATATATATATATATATATATACATATATACAATATCTATATACAATATATATACATTCAATACATATATACAGTATATATATATGTGTGTGTGTGTGTGTGTGTGTGTGTGTATGTGTGTGTGTGTGTCTGTGTGTGTGTAATAATATGTAACAATTATTCATTAGCCATGATAAAACTCCGAGTTTCGGATACCGGGGTGGAAACCCGCGCCGCCATCTCTTCAGTTATCTGGCCATCGAAAAATGCTATGAAAATGACCGTTAAACAAAGATAAATTAATGTGTGATTGACCGTTATTAAGACAAAAGAGCTATTATTAGAATGACCGCTAAGTGAGGGGAGGGAGTAAAAGTAAGAGAATAAAAATGTGCATAGTATTCGCCTAAGCGCACCAGTCCATGCATACACATGTGCGCCCACACATCCACATACATGCCCCTATATATTTATATATATATATATATATATATATATATATATATATATATATATATACTCACTTGAAGCACATATATACTCACCCGCACATTCGCCAAAATATATATATATATATATATATATATATATATACCCGCATACACGTGGGTGTGCGGGTGCGCATGTGTATGTATGGACTGGTGCGCTTACGCGAATACTATGGACATTTCTACTCCCTCCCCTCACTTAGTGGTCACCCTAATAGCTCTTTTGTCTTAATGACAGTCAATCACACATTAATTTCTCTTTGTTTAACGGTCATTTTCATAGCATTCTTCGATGGCCAGATAACTGAAGAGATGGCGGGGTGGGTTTCCACCCCGGTATATGAAACTCGGAGTTTTATCATGGCTACCGAATAATTGTCACATATTATTTACAGATAAATTCCTCTATTTACATAATATCGAGGTCACTTTCTTTCTTTTGTTGTCTTACCTTATCTATCAAGTATATATAAAGTATATACATATATATACATATATATGTTTGTGTGCAAATATATATCTATGCATATACACACGTATGTTTATATAACGCTAGAGACATAAGCACTTACATGCACACACACATGCACACACACATGTATACGTATATAGATAAATACCTGGATAACTAGCGAGTTTGATAGACGAAGAGACAGACAGAAAGATAGCTAGACAATGATTTTTCCCAATTTCTAATATTAGCAAACTAATTGAAGAAAAGCTTGTACGCATAGACAAATATAGTTTATTGCAAAAGAAACTAGGTGCATTTTGAAACTAGGTGAAAATTTATCGACATGCATACATAAGCGCACAACATATATGTACGTAAATCAATTAATGTAACAACAAATCTCAAATATTTTCTTGACTAAATCAAATGTCTTACTGTTTTGTGAGTCCCCTGTATGAATACTGCAATAAATAAATAAACACATAATAATTACAATAAATCACAAAGATATATGTCTCCATATAAACAGGTGAACACTAAATCACACACACACACACACACACACACACACACACACACACACACACACATATATATATATATATATATATATATATATATATATATATATATATATATATATATATATACATATATATATACATATATATATATATATATATAAGCGATGCACGTGCGCCTCTTTGTATGTATGTATGTTTCTTTGAATCAAGAAAATATTTGACATTTGTCGTTATCTCTACTGTGTGATTTATCTATCTATCTATCTATTATATATACATATATATATACATATATACATCTCTCTTTTACTTTTTTACTTCTTTCAGTCATTTGACTGCGACCATGCTGGAGCACCACCTTTAGTCGAGCAAATCGATCCCAGGACTTATTCTTTGTAAGCCTAGTACTTATTCTATCGGTGTCTTTTTGCCGAACCGCTAAGTTATGGGGACGTAAACACACCAGCATCGGTTGTCAAGCGATGTTGGGGGGGGACAAACACAGATACACAAACACACACATATATACATATACATATATACGACGGGCTTCTTTCAGTTTCCGTCTACCAAATCCACTCACAAGGCTTTGGTCGGCCCGAGGCTTTAGTAGAAGACACTTGCCCAAGGTGCCACGCAGCACGACTGAACCCGGAACTAATGTGGTTGGTAAGCAAGCTACTTACCACACAGCCACACAGCCATATATATATATATATCTATCTATATATATATATATATATATATATATATATATATATATATATATATATATATATATATATATGTGTGTGTGTATGTGTGTGTGTGTGTGTGTGTGTGTGTGTGTGTGTGTGTGTGTGTGTGTATGTATGTATCTATGTATGTATGTAAGTATTCAATAAAATGAGATAGCTGGGCCAAGGCAGTGTGGAATTTTCAGGATATTTTATAAAGAGAAAGGTAGTCTTACAGCTGTTTCAGAGATATAAGGATATCCCATCATCAGAGACGATATGAGATAGTTAAATAGGACATAGAAGAGCTCAATATAAGAAGTTATTTTGGAAAGAGAGTGATATAGGAAGTATAAAGGGAAATATGAGAATAAAAATAAATATATAAGTTAGATGTTAAATTGCTGTTCCTTTATCCAAGGAATGTGTTGTTCTGTAAGATCCGATGGGAGTTCATATTTTGATATTACAAATGGATAGTGTGCAGGTATTAATTCATTGTGGTGCTCATTCAAAGGGATTTTGTGGTGTAAATGATTATGGTACACGTGCATTATTCTAGTAGGTGAAGGCTGTATGGTAAGAAATTTGCTTGCTAACCACATGGTTCTGGTTTCAGTCTTACCTTGGACAAGAGTTTTCTTCAATAGTGTCGCGCCAACCAAAGCCTTGTAAGTGAATTTGTTAGACGGAATCTGACAGAAGCTCATCCTACATATGTATATATATACGTATATAAAATGTGTGTGTGTTCACGCGCGCATGTGTGTGTGTCTCTTTGTGTCTACGTTTGTCCTCACCACTACTTGACAATTGGTATTTGTGTGGACATACCCCCGTAACTTTGCACTTCGGCAGAAGAGTGATAGAATAAGTACCTGGCTTTAAAAAATCATAAGATCTGGGGTCGACTCGTTCGACTAAAAATTCTGCACCCAGCATGGCTGAAGTCTGATGACTGAAAAAAATAAAAGTTTAAAGATATATAATTGATTGTGTACAAAGTTCGTCCAGATATTTCAAATGGAGAACCCCTGAAGTGGTTCACAGATGTTAATTTTTACCTCCTATCAATTATATCAGAAGAATGCAAATCAGACTTCTCAATTTTAGTTATTTATTTATTTATTGCCTACAAGGAGCTAAATATAGAAGGGACAAACAAGGACAGACAAAGGGATTAACTGGTACTTATTTAATCGACCTCGAAAGAATAAAAGGCAAAGTCGACCTCGGCGGAATTTGAACTCAGAACATAACGGCACACGAAACACCGCTAAACATTTCGTCCAGCGTGCCAACGCTTCCGCCAGCTCGACGCGTTAAATTAAGACTTCTCAATTTTATTATTAAAGAAACTATCTTAGCTTCGGTAGTAAACACAGAAAGAGGGAACAGTATTTCTATGGATATGTGCCTGATGCGTGTCTCCGAGTAAAGTAATTTTATCCGTCTCCAGAGAAGGGCCTTTCTCTGGATGCCGTGTAGTTTTTCCCTGAGTGTACAACAGCAGCACCATAAAAGATAATGTTGCATTATTTCAATAAGAATCTATTTGAGCTTTGAGATGCGTCAGTAACCGCTAGGGGCTGTAGTGGGTTCTTTCCATTAGTAGATTGTCTCACCTTTTAGACGCCGCCTTAGCTATGTTAAGGAAGTTCTACCACCGTCAGATATTTTGGGAGATAATGAACTCTAACTTTTGGTGCGACCCTGATGTATAACTCATTGTTACTCATGTATAACGTGGCTGTAATACGCAATGTTTTCACTAATGACCTCTCCTGGTACTCAATGAGACATCTTATTTTAGCGTGTATATGTGTATGCTTGCACGTGTGTGTGTTTGAGTGTATGTGTGTGGAAGGTGTCTGTGATATTGTATATAAAGGTGTGAGACATGGCTAGAGTATTTTCAAATTTCCAAAGGAAAAGACACAGAGACAAAAGTACAAATAAATTCTTTTGTCGATAACTGTATACACATAACAGCAAAGTAATATTGAGGCCATTATATAGAAACAGACGTTTACACATATGTGTATATCTCTTTTATGTAGATGGTTTTATGACTATGGAAGCATGAATGTTTGCTCGCGCGTTCGCGCACACACACACACAAAACACATACACAAAACATACACAAGCAACACACACACACATATACGTATATATATATGTGTGTGTGAGTGTGTATGTGTGTGTGTGTGTGTGTGCGTGTATGTGCGTGTTTGTGTGTGTGTATACATATATAAATTTGCATAAAACAATGAGTATTAGAACGTGTATGCGTATGTATATATATATATATATATATATATATATATATATATATATATATTATATATATATATATATATATATATATATATATATATATATATATATATATATGCACACGTGTTTATTTACACATGTATAAGTGTGTGTGTGTGTGTGTGTGTGTGTGCGGGCGTTTTTGTATGTGTAATAAATGTATTTATGGCAGCACATTTTCTACGATATCTTTATTGAAAAATGAAGACCATAAAATTGGTTAATGTTTTTATTGTTAAGATTCTCCAAATGCCGCGGTTACATTGACGGTTTATACTGCTAGATTAAATATAGAACTTCTCTGAATCTCTTCTTTCTAATGTTTCGCCTGACTGAAATATATTTTTAAAGAAATATTGAGAGGAACAAAGTCTACAGAGAAGACACTTATGAGTTGAAACGATAAATATTTTTGTTTATCACATTTCGTTGTGTGATAAACACATAAAATGCTTGACCTTTCGTGAGCAGTCATATCCATCAGTGGGCCATCAATATTTATGACCTCCGAAAGAGGAAAAATGAAACAGAATTATGTTTCACATGTCTTGTTCTAGACTAAAATATTCTAAGTACTTTACAACAACTACCAGATATCTTTTATTAAGCCTAAACGACACCACTTCTAAGACTGTAAAAACTATTCAGAAATTCCCACACTTTATGGTTTGGAATGAAATATTGTCAGTCAAATGATTTCTTTTTGATGTGAAGTAACTTGCCCAGTATTTAATTTCTTACACCATCGCACAAACAAAACGATATCCTTACAGAGTTGGATTGTAACGTCACTTGTTCCAATTTATAGGTACTGAGAAACAGACGGCGCCATTTCATATTTAAATATCAAAGACATGTGAACGAGTTGAACGCCTGAAATTCGAACTTGTCCGCCCATTTTAAATATTGGAGATTTTAGAGTAGTCAACAAGTACATTTTAGATCAAATTTAAGAAATGGCCGTGTCTCTAAATCTGACATAGTGAGAATTTTAACTGGTTTAATCATTCTTGCTCCGTGTATACAAAGACACAACTTAACTTGGATACGTGTTCAACCCAATCGATTGAGTAACAGCTGGTTACTTGTTTTTATACTGGCTATTATACATACATAAACATACACATACATACATACATACATACATACATAGAGGCTCCCACACGATCACACACAAACACATCTGCTGTTGGTGGTGGTAGTGGTGGTGGTGCTGCTGCTGCTGCTGCTGCTGTTGGTGCTGCTGGTGCTGCTGGTAGTTGCGGTGGTGGCGGCGGCGGCGGTGGCGACAGTGGTGACGGCAGCGGCGGCGGTGGTGGTTGTGGTGGTGGTGGCTGTGGTCGTCGTCGTCGTCGTCGTCATCTTCGTTGTCTTGGCGCTCTTACTGCTACTGCTGCTGCTGTTGTTGTTTCATCAACTAAATAACTTGCTCCGAAATTATAAGTCAAGTGGGTAAACATTCCACAACCCCAGGTACCCTTGACGTAAAGCTAAAAGAGAAATAGCATATGGAAATACAGTACTTTTCAAATTACATGCACTGGCATCTATATATTTCCCGTCCGTCCAATTTCAGCCATAAGGCATGGATCATCCTGAAAATTTCCCACATGACATTTATTTAAGACATCACGATTGGGGATAGCACTCAAGATCTTATCAATGAGGAGATTAGCGAACGACCTCAAGACTCGTCGTTGACGAGATGTGTGTGTGTGTGTGTGTGTGTGTGTGTGTGTGTGTGTCTGTGTGAATTTAAGACAAATAGAAATTCATTTCAAATTTTGGCACAAAGCCAGCAATTTCGCGGAAAGGCGTCAAGTCGATTACATTGAACCTACTGTTCAACTGGTGCTTATTTTATCGACCCCGAAAGGATGAAAGGCAAAGTCAATACGATATGATGCTTTTATATTCATACATTCATACTTGCATGTATGTATGTATGTATGTATGTATGTCTTTTACTCGTTTACTAGTTTCAGTCATTTGACTGCGGCCATGCTGGAGCACCGCCTTTAGTCGAGTAAATCGACGCCAGGACTTATTCTTTGTAAGCCTAGTACTTATTCTATCGGTCTCTTTTGCCGAACCGCTAAATTACGGGGACGTAAACACACCAGCATCACGAGGTTAGGGACACACACACACACACACACACACACACACACACACACACATACATACATATATATATATATATATATATATATATATATATATATATATATATATATATATATATATATATATATATATATATATACACATATATACATACATATATACGACGGGCGTCTTTCAGTTTCCGTCTACCAAATCCACTCACAAGGCTTTGGTCGGCCCGAGACTATAGTAGAAGACACTTGCCCAAGGTGCCACGCAGTGGGACTGAACCCAGAACCATGTGGTTGGTACGCAAGCTACTCACCACACAGCCGCTCCTGTGCCTATATGTATGTATGTATATATGTATGTATGTATGTATACATTGTGTTTATGTGCGTGCGCAACTATATTTACTATAATTTGCTAGCTTAGAAGTATCGCTTTACAAAGTTTTAAAAATTGGCTCTGCGTGTAATGCAGCCGTTATAAGCTAGGATGCCGACATGCATAAGCTCTAAGCAAAAAAAAAACAAAAACAAAAAGGAAAATATGAAAGGAAGAGAAAATTGTTATTAATAATAAAATATTGAAAACAAGCCTCACTTTCAAAGCTTGTTACCAAAAACTTACGGAATCTTATATGTTGAACATTATGTGGAGGAGTCCCATTATTTCATAATGCCACCTTTCCCAGCATACACATCACTCAGCTGATATGAGGGATGTTTCATTTAGGGACTTCTTAAGGTTAAGAAACATTTTCAGTTATTTAAATGTTTCCTAGAAAGAGAAAGGGGATATTCAATTTTCCAGCGCTTGGCAGATATTTGTAATGAATGGATGACAACAAAAACATAGCGGTTGCGCAGCACCTTAGCGGCCGATTGCAGTAATGCATGGCACAGTAGTGACAGTGTGCGCGTGAGTGTGTGAGTGTGTATGTGTGTGTGTGTGTGTGTATGTGTGTGTTGTGTGTGTGTGTGCGTGTGCGTGTGAGAGAGAGAGAGAGAAATTTTCAGCGTGTATGGCAAAATTCTTGACCAAAATATAAACAACTATTGAGGGGATCTCGAAGAAGACATAGTTGAAATACAGTACTCGGATAACGTAGTTTATTTTTGATAAATTTATGGTTTCAGATTTTATTCTAGTATACACTCATCATAATGTATTTACATGTATAGGATAATAAAATGCTTACGCCAAAACCACTTCAAAACATCTGAACAAGTATGATGTAACGCAGTAATATAGGGTGCGTATTATGCAAGAGTGCGTATTATGCAAGAGTGCGTCAGATGCGCCGACAAATATGATATGTATGCAGAACTAACTGTTCATCTTTGATATAATAGACATACTTATCTATATTTATTCGATGTCAGACAATGTTTGCATATGTAAAATGTATCTGTTAATATATTTTGCAACTTTTACATTAGATATATACATACATACCCCCACGCCCACACGCCCACACGCCCACAGATACACATTTATATAAATATATACACACATACATATATATATATATACATATATATATATATATATATATATATATATATATATATATATATATATATATATATATATATATATATATATACACACATATCTTTATATATATACATAAAAGCATATATATATATACACAGAAACATATGTATGTATATGTATAACTATGTGTATATGTGTATAAGTATGTACATATATTTTTTATATCAATTAGTATATGTGTGTGTATGTGTGTGTATGTGTGTACATATGTCTATATGTGTGTGCATATATGTATATATATATATATGAGTTTGTGTGTATGTATATTCGTATTATGTATATATGTAGATATGAAATATGTATGTATGTATATATGTATGCAGTTTTGCTTTACATATTATACTTAGAGGATGCGGCCATACTGTAGCACCGTATCGTCCCAGGTGTTTATTTCACTTTGCACATATCGAAATCTATTTGTCGGACTGCTTCTTTGCGGAACGTTGGCAGCAACAGTGATGGACGCACAAGCAGACATACGCCCACTTTCCCCCCTTCCTCCAAACGCACACCCACACCCACACACACAAGTTACCGAAAATGCAAACATTCTCCTTTATACGCACATGAATAAATACACACATTGATAATATATATATAAAACACGTACACATTAACATACACATATATAAACGTAAACAAATTGTCTGTCTTTTGTGAACAGAAAATTATGATATACATATATGTGTGTGTATGCATGTATGGATATATATTTTTATATATATATATATATATATATATATATATATATATATATAGTGTGTCTATGTGTATGTATATATATATATATATATATATATATATATATATATATATATATATATATATATTTATGTATATGTATGTATATATATGAGTATGTATGTGTGCATATATATGTGTATACATATATGTATATATGTGAGTATATACATATATATATGTATATGTGTATGAATGTATGCATATATACATATATCTATGTAAGTATGTATACATTTATATGTATATAGATATGTGTATATATATATATATGTGTGTGTGTGTGTGTCTGTGTATCTGTATTTATATTAATTATGTATATTTATGTATATAAAACCATGTATCAATTTTTTTTATGTTGATTATTATATTATTTCACTGTTTATCTTCATATGCATCGCTTGTCAAAAATGTTAGCTTTCTATAACATTTTGCTTTGTTTTTATTTCTGTTTTTCTTTTTTTGTGTTTTTTTTCTTCCTCTGGTGCGGTGCAGTGTGATGGGGGGCGGGCTAATCGACTAACATTCATTTTTAATTACGGTATTTATGGGTTGGCATTCTACTTCGAAACTTTGGTTAGCATTGCCTATATTTTACCGATGTTTCTCCAAACATTTACTACTTCATCGTTTTCTCTATTGTTTATTTGTTTGGTTGTTTATTATACGAACAAACAATTCAGAAATTATAGTATTTTACTGTAAGCCACTTTACCCCGGCATTGTTAATTTACTCATTTAGTTCTAGGCTAAATCGTTTTTAATCCGTGTGGAATACACCAATTCTGTTTAAATTGGTTTACGCTTTGCTAGCCTTTTATGTTTCATATAAAATCATCGTCCAATTTGTCGTACTACTTTATTCGTTTTTTTACTATATACATCTATTTTTTATTTGATTTCATATCATAAAAGGTTTACAATAACGTCGTTCGTTACAGGTTATAAGAGAGCAAATCATTGTTTCACGACGTTGGCTAGAAAGAGAATATTCTACAGTAAAAGTTTCGAGGCAGAACAAATATCTCCAAGGACTTCATACATATACCATAATTTCTTACTTCCGTATTCGTAACGGCTTCATTCGCCATTGCATACCAACGAAGGAGAAGCGCATTTGTGTGTGTGAGTGTGTTTGTGTGTGTGTGTGTGTGTGTGTGTGTACGTGTGTGTGTGTGTGTATGTGTGTGTGTGTGTGTTGTGTGTGTGTTATGTATTATGACAGTGTACTTAGCGATACAGCTAAAAACTCGACACATCAATGTTACTTACACGAGTATGCCCCGCAAGTTATTTCAACAGCTGAACGAAATTCAGCAGGTGAACGTAATACCTAAGTTCAGAATCCTTTATACATGCATACATACATACATACATACATACATACATACATACATACATACATAAATACGTGTATACGTGTATACGATGTAGGGAGAAATGCGAATCGAGTGCACAACCAGTCGTCTCCATCGGCTGAATTCAAAGAACATGAAACGAAGACACACTAGTAGCTTGAAAGGGGCATTTGCTTGGAAGTCGACGGAATTTGTCATAACCTTTGTGTACAGTAATCACTCACCTATCACAGGTGTTACGTTCCAAAACCCACCGCGGTTGGTGAAAATCCGCAAAGTAGAAACAGTACTGTACCGCATATTTCATTATTATCATTTTTATAATTTGTATATATATATTTTATCATAAATGCAAAACACCACCACCGAAGTTTCGATGTAAGCTTAAATAATTAACCGTGATAGGTGAACCGCGATACGGCGTGGGATTATTGTAACACAAATTATATATTCTGAGCGCAAAATAATGCTTGAGGAATGCTTAGACATTCAATCATAATATCCTGTGTTGATTCTAAGGGAATGAATGGAACTAAGATCAACCAGGCTGACGGTGCGATAGTTACGTGTAGTTAATACACGGTAGTTTAGTATATTTTTTGACTCTGAAATCGTTTTCATAGAATAATATCAATTTTATATTGTTCATAAATATTTTCTGTAGTGCGTGTGTTATATCTGGTAAAATGTTATTGCTGTTTCTTGTGATGTCTTGAGTGTTAATATGTTGCATCGTATTTGAAATTTGTATGGTTCATTATTAATGATGTTAAGGAACACAATGTTGTTGTCCTATTGAGAGGAAGTGGAATTTTCTTACATTTTCAGAGAGTAATTTTTATCTAAAAAGCAAATAGTTAAAGTTACTTGATTCTTAGCGAAGTTCAATATTGTGAGTAGACTTTTAGGAAATTGGGTTTATGATACTTAAATGTGATATATGATTCCCATTGTGATTCGTTGATATCAACTATACTTAAGTTAATTGCTGTCTGCCTTGCTTCTAAGTTAATGACAACTAATATCATTATGGCTTGTGTGTGTGTGTGTGTGTGTGTGTGTGTGTGTGTGTGTGTGTGTGTGTGTGTGTGTGTGTGTGTGTGTATCATGGCACTATTAGATAAAAGTGTGAGCATATGCACCGTAAAAAGTTTAAATGTGGTCTGATGAAACGAAATTGATAGATGTTTTTAAACATTTATACATTTGTTTGTCTTTTGCGTATTGAATATTGTTTGAATATGTGTCTGTTAATTAAACGGCTTAAAAAGTTGCAATAAGCTTCTTTTGACTGCTTCTAATAATTTATTATGGTTGGGGAAGGACCCTTAATTTATCAAACGGACCCCAGCCGTGCTGTAGTTTTAATTTTCATTATTCTCTGCATGTACTTCCAATGTAAGCATATATAGTGTCTCTCTCTCTCTCTCTCTCTCTATATATATATATATATATATATATATATATATATATATATATATATATATATATATATATATATATATATATATATATATATATATATATATATATATGTGTGTGTATGTGTGAATATATATATATGCGTGCATATATATATGTGTATATATATATATATACATATAAATATGTAGATATATACATATATATATGTGTATATATGCGTACATATATATACATATATATACACATATATACATGTATATATATATATACGTATACATATATATATACATGTGTGTGTGTATATATATATATATGAATAGTAGGGGATTACACCAAACATTTACCGGTTTGCTCTCAGTTAGGTATTCAAAAAGGCTATTAAACAGTTAATATATAAGTCAACTAATATTCTCTTATAGTTAAGAATTTGGGGATATATTCAATCATTGGTTCAGCCATTTGATCGCAGCCAAGCTGGGGCACCGCCTTGAAGGGTTTTAGTCGAAAAAATTGAACCCTAAGACTTTTTGTAAAGCCTGGTATTTATTCTATCGATCTCTTATGCAGAACCGCTAAGTCACGAAGACGTAAACACATCAACACCGGTTGTCAACCGGTGGTGGTGAGCAAGCACGGACACAAAGACACACACACACACAAAGATATATACACATATATATACGACAGGCTCCTTCCAGTTTCCGTCTGCCAGATCCACTCACAAGATTTTGGTTGGTCCGTGGCTAAAGTAGAAGACAGTTGTGCAATGTATCATGCAGTGGCATCAAGTTGAAGAAGTAAGGCAGGCATCTACATTTTTATAACGTGTCGTACAAGAGAGAATCACAATGCATTGAATCGTTTTGCTTGCGAGGGAAATGAAAACAATTGTCTAAATGCAATCAGGAACAGTTGAATGAGATAAACAAATTAACTTTACGAATCAGGAACTGATCAACAGCAGTTGTCCTACGTCTGGCCTAATCTAGTGGGGTTTTTTTGCCTTCAAGACCTAACCTGTTCCAGAGGGCTTGGATCAATGATACACAAGCTGCCTATTTTATCCTGTATTTATATTCAGATATGACTATATCACCTAACGTGTCCTGCACTTCATTCCAAAGATAATTTACACGTGAGAGAGTTTTGTTTTCGATGGCGGTTGTGGTATAACCAAATGAATACTTAGTGACCCCCACCTACCTTTCATGCTTGTGAAATGGCAAAGAGATGACGGAGGTGTGATCGTTGTGTCCAACACAGAAATATCATTTTAATAGCCATGATATCATTGAGTTTCGTGGTGAGAATACGGTTGTTGTTGATAATAATAATAATAGCTTCGGTATGAACGTTCATTGTAGCACACTCCTTATTATTGTTGTTGTTGTTGTTGTTTTTGTTTATTTCATCTTGTTGGCGTTATCGCTGCTATATTGCTACCATCCTCATTTGAAAGAATTTGTTTCATTTCTTCTGTTATCACTATTATTTATTTTCAACTGCACCCGGTAGCCTTGGATTTCACTACCACACCGTGTTTCTCAACAATGCCACCTCCAACAGCTCAGTATACCAACTTCGCCACCACTTTTTTTTTTTATTTTTTTTTTTCATCTCAATACCACCACACTGCTTCCCACCTATCACCACATTTAATGAATATCAGGATTACATTTCATTTCCGCAATCCCCCATCGCACCTTCACCATCGCTATCTTCGCTTGCACCCTCGATAAAAACCTTCACAAACATGACAAAAGATGTACCACCAGAAGTATGCAACCTCCAACATTCCACAACCACCACCACCACCACCACTACAGACACCATCCTCTTTTCCTTCCTTTTTCACTTTATCATCATCATAATCATCATCATCATCGTCGTCGTCGCCGTCGTCGTCGTCAACATCATTTCTGTTATAATTATCCGTCATCATCACGATTGCCATCGTCCCCACCACCACTTCCAACACGGAAGTCTCTTCTCATCGCTACTATCTTCACTGGATTACAAACATTGCAGTTATACTACTACTACTACTACTACTACTACTACTACTACTACTACTACTACTACTACCACTACTACTACTACCACTACTACTACTATTACTACTACAACAACTACTACTACTACTACTACTACCACTACTACCACTACTACTACTACCACTACTACTACTACTATTACTACTACAACAACAACAACTACTACTACTACTACTACTACTACGACTACTACCACCTACCCCACCCACCCCACCACCACCACCACCACTACTACTACTACTACTACTACTACTACTACTACTGCTACAACTACCCCCACCACCACCACTACTACCACTACTACTACTACTGCTGCTGCTACTGCTGCTACTACTACTACTACTACTACTATACTGCTGCTGCTGCTACTACTACTACTACTACTACTACTACTACTACTGCTGCTGCTGCTGCTGCTGCTGCTACCGGTGCTGCTAGTTCTACTCCTAACTTCTGTAAACTTAATTACATATCACCTTCAGTTCAGCTACGACTACCACTACCACCCACACCACCAACACTGCCACAACCTCTACCACTGCACTACGATGCTCTCGCCACTACCACTACACTGCCACCACTACTATCAACATCACTACTGCTACCAAGATATCCATCACAATTGGCCGCAATAGCCACTAATACCACCAATACTAGCGCCACTGCTCTCAACAACACTGCCACCAAAACAACCGCCCCCGTCAGCCACCCCCGGCTCAACCACTACTATCACCACAACCAGCGTTATCACTACCATAGCTACCACAGCAAAAGCCACTACACTCATCGCTACAGCTGTTACTACCACCACAACCACCACCGACTCCACAACTAACACCACCAACACTGTAGCTATCACCATCACTATCACCACCACCACCACCACCACCACCACCACCACCACAGCCACCACTATCACTACCACCAGCACCATATCCAACATCATCACTACCCCAACACCACAGTCACCACCATCACCACCATAGCTATTACTACCACCACAACCACCACCACTTCTACCACTAACACAACAATCACCACCACCGCTACCACCATCACTATCACAATCACCACAGCCACCACCAAAACCATAGCCAACACCATCACCTAAGCCATCACCATCATCAACAACACCAAAAGCACCACCATAACCACCACAGCTACTAACACCTCCAAAACCACCACAGTCATTACCACCAGCACCATAGCCACCACCACTACCACAGCAAACACCATCACTACCGCCACCACCACCAACATGACTACCACCACAACTGTTCCCATTAACTTCACTAATATCACCACCAGTACAGTACCACCACCGACACCACCACTGACACCACCGCTAACTCTTCCACCAATATCACATAAAACAATCTAACAAATGTCCTTTCTCTCCGGTTTAGTGTCTATATTAAGATTACAACTGCAAAGCACCCACCACCCACCATCAAATATCACGGCTCACTTCACACAGACTATCCTATCGGCCTTATTGAATCACACGAACAAAAGAAACGAAAAACTCCTAAATTCAATCAGTCATTGCATTTATTTTTCTTTTAATTCTATATGTAACATTCTTTTTTTGTTCTTCTTCTGTCACTGTATTGTCGTTCTACTGCATCACTGTACCTTATCTTTCCCTTTCTTTCGAGACTCAAAACTGACACGATTTTTCAAACGTGTCCCTGATGATAGGAGAAAATACTGGTGCCCAAGACATGTACAGCACTGAACAACTCACGTATCCCGACCATATCTACTTCTCTCTTTTTTTCTCCTTCCCCCCTTCTCCCCCCCCTTTCTCTCTCCCTCTCCTTCTTTCTCTTTTGTCATATCCTTTTAAGTCTATGTGTATGTATATGTCCACACAAACACGAACACATGACTGACTGTGTGGTAAGAAGTTTATTCCTTAACCACATGGTTCCGAGTTCAGTCTCACTGCGTAGCACTTTCGGGTCGATCAAATTCTTGTGATTGGATTTGGTAGACGAAAACTCAAAGAAGACCGTTGTATATACATGCGTGTGCATTTGTGTAAGTGTCTTTTTGTCCAATTCCACCGCTTAACAACAAATGTGTATAGAATAATATGCATGTATGTATGTATGTATGTATGTACGTATGTACGTATGGATGTATGCGTGGATGTGCATTTACATGTATGTATGAATATATGCATATATGTGTATGTATGCAGGCTCAAAATTTGAGTTCTCTGCCTTGCACTAATCAAATTTGGTACGAAAATTTTGAACCTTCATTTATATATCTACATAGTTTCTTCTCTTCGTACTACTAACTCTAAATATGTGCGCACGCGTGCGCATATGTGTATGTAGATACAAGTATTTTATTTTCAACAGATATGGTGTTCGATTTCCGCTAGCGATGTTAAAACGTTTTTAATTTCCCTGCTACATTAGATTCATTTACATTTATATGTACATATCTGCTCACATATAGGCATACATATAAAACCGGTGTGTAGATAATGGTGATGAACACTCATTAGTAAACTTAAAAACATTAGCACCTCAACAATAATTCTCAGCCACACGTAAATATTGATTTCTGACATTGGTACGATGTAGCACGTTTTTAAGGGTATGGTTATCATGCATTAACTAGAACTGAAGTATTTTATTCGTAATTAACTTATCACACCACAGAGTTGAAAGTCAAAGACACCCGCGAGGATTTTGAAAACAAAAAAAAAATTTAATACTATGTAAGTATTTATGAGGTATTGTAATGACGCTTCCATCCCTACCCCACACTATTTGAATTATGAAGAGTCAAACCAGTGCATCGCAATTGATCTTTGTTGTAAATGCATGATAAGCCGGCGGTGATATATTCCACGCAACTAATGATCAATGAGATTTACTTATTTTACTGTATTCCTAAATGTTGCAAATATCTTGACAGTAACTGTTATATTAGATATGTACAGCACTCACCCCGGGCTTACTCTGCATTTCCAACACGAAACAATTAGCAATGCACTTTAAAACACAGGATAAAATAAAATGTGATCGTAAAACATTAGTATACAATATATTTGTTTTATACAGAAAACCCAGAGAAGTTTTGGAGGTTAAGAAGATCATTCAGAGAGCGCAAACCTCCACCAACGCAACACCAACGTCCTCCCAACGATTAACCAGAGAGGATTTTTAAAATGAAAATATCTGAAATAAACTTGACTGCTCTCACAGACGAGAATACTAAAAATGAACTCGACTGCTCTCAAAAATTAAGTAAAAAAGCAGGGAAAATAATCCAGAATCCTTGTTCAGAGCCGGATCGATCCCAAAATCTACTCAGTTCGTGCCAGTCACGAGGCCAAACACCCCTGAAAGTTTCATCCGAATCCATCCAGTGGTTCTTGAGATATCTTGTCCACGGACAAACAAACAGACAAACAAACACGACAAAGAACAATACATCCGCCTTCGCTAAGGCGGAGTTAATAATGGCAGCGGTACTAATAGCGCAGCACAGTACTAAAGTTAACACACAGAGAAAGTACATTAGTTATTATAACACTCACTCTGACATACAATGAATACAGTCAAATATCGAATGTCCAAACTAGCAGAAATATCAACACTGTAACCTTAAACACATTACCACGGCCTCCAAGTAAATGACAATAATTAACGACGCCACCAACAATTTTGTGTTGAAGAAATGTAAATAAAACCAGTGAAAACAGCGAGCAATAGTTCTCAGTAGACTGGGGATAAAATGAAAGAATTCCTGGTGTATTTGGCAAGCATCATCATCAACAACGAAAACATCGAGGAGTAATTGCTTAGGTGAACACATTTGGCACAGGACCTGTGGCATTCCTTCTTCGCTCGTATGTGGTGTTTCCTTCGTATCGAGGCATCTTGTTCCTACGATTTTCATGTTAATTATTAATGCTTTTATTACTTGCATATGTTTACGTGAAACTTCATTGTCCCTTGTATTGACTAATATAATTTACGGCCCTTTACCCAATAAATTATTATTAATCTAGTACATGTTAATTTAATTAGCAATTGTTTTATCTCGAGGTTTGGTGACAAGTCTTTTCAAATCTCAAGTAACTTTCTTACAATTCTTGCAGAAAATAAAATAGTAAATATAGTAATATATAGTAAATATAGATGCAGGAGTGGCTGTGTGGTAAGTAGCTTGCTTACCAACTACATGGTTCTGGGTTCAGTCCCACTGCGAGGCGTCTTGAGCAAGTGTCTTCTACTATATCCTCGGGCCGACCAAAGCCTTGTGAGTGGATTTTGGTAAATGGAAACTGAAAGAAGCCCATCGTATATATATATATATATACACATATATATATATATATATATATGTATATGTTTGTGTGTGTGTGTGTGTGTGTGTGTGTTTGTCCCCTACCATCGCTTCCCAACCGGTGTTGGTGTGTTTACGTCCCCATAACTTAGTGGTTCGTTACAAGAGACCGATAGAATAAGTACTAGGCTTACAAAAAATAAGTCCTGGGGTCGATTTGTTCGACTAAAGGTGGTGCTCCAGCATAGCCGCAATCAAATGACAGAAACAAGTAAAGTAATGAAAAGTACTTTTCTGCAGGCCGAAAATGCGAGTTTCAAATCCAGTCTCTTTCGGTCTTTTGGGCAGCATTTTGAATGTTGAGCCTAGTGCGCCAATTCCTACAGGAATAACTGTTTCCGTTGTCTCCCACAGTCTCCTCAGCTCTCTGATTAGATCCTGATAGTTCTCGATTTTTTCAATTTTCTTTTTAGTATTGACCCTGCCATCATAAGTAGTTACAAAATCTATCGTCCTCTACCGTTTGTTTATATAACATCCTCTATGATCATATCTGTCTTAATGGGGGAAATCTCACAAGATCTTGTAACTATCATTTTCTATCATATCACATTTCTCTACTTTCGAAGCCACACACTCGATTAACAACGCACCACAGTCTTTTGCCAACACAGTCAAATCTGCACTTATAATCCTTTTGTGCTAGTATACTGCAGTCTCTCGAAAGGTGATTGATACTTTCGTCTCCTTTCCTGCAGATTCAATATTTGCTGTCTGAGTTTTTATCGAGCCTTACATTTATCGGATTTGTTTTTGCTACTGAGCGACTACAATTAGCGCTTTTGTCTCTCATTTCAAGATCCAGTCTGTACACCAGAGCAAGCGCTCTTCACTTCAGACATTTTCTGTTTGTTGCATGAATTAAATATGTAGTTCCATTGTTTGTTCTGTTATTCTTCCTTTTCTTGTTGAATCCTCCTAATGTTTCAGTCACTTTTTGCGTATCTCTGGCTGCTGATTGAATTCTTTCTTTACTCTGCACAACATAATTTTTCAGAACCAGTATCGCAATATCAATAGGGCGCAGGAGTGGCTGTGTGGTAAGTAGCTTGCCTACCAACCACATAGTACCGGGTTCATTCCCACTGCGTGGTACTTTGGGCACGTGTCTCCTACTATAGCCTCAGGCCGACCAAAGCCTTGTGAGTGGATTTGGTAGACGGAAACTGAAAGAAGCCCGTCGTATATATGTTATATGTGTATATATATATGTGTGTGTGTTTGTGTGTGCGTGTGTGTGTGTGTGTGTGTGTGTGTGTGTGTGTGTGTGTGTGTGTGTGTGTGTGTGTGATTGTCCCCCCAACATCGCTTGACAACAGATGGTGGTGTGTTTACGTCCCCGTAACTTAGCGGTTCGGCAAAATATATGGATAGAATAAGTACTAGTCTTGCAAAGAATAAGTCCTGTGGTCGATCTGCTCGACTAAAGGCGGTGCTCCAGCATGGCCGCAATCAAATTACTGAAACATGTAAAATAGTAAAAAATAGTAAATAGTGTAGTGTCTTCTGCGTTTAGTAATCTTCTGCCACCTTCCTTTCTTGGTAGATAAGAATCGATTGGTATTCCCTTTAGGGTGTGGCGCGTTGTGCATTAAGAGCAGCTCTTTTAGTTCTACTCAATTTCTGCAGCACAACCTTTTTCCATTTCAGAAAGGAAACAGTGTATCTCAGTTATGGCATATTTCATTAATTTATGGCTTTATTAATGTTCCCTCCACTCAATTTTTTTTTTCGGGTAACTTCCTCATTTTCCTCTTATAGTCTTTATTGGGTATGTTTCTCATTTCTCACTCCATTATCCAGTTGTCTTTCAGAACTCCTAGGTATTTTTAACCCTCATTGTTTCACAGTCTTGTGGTAATTTTATGGAACCAGAATTTACCTTCCGGCCTCTCATCAAATATTTATCCTGCGCACTTATTTAAATCAAACTGCATTCCAATATCTTCAGATAATACCCTCACTGTTTGCATCAAAGAATCCAAGTTTGTCTCATTTATTGTATACTGCTTGAGTTAATCCATATAAAGTAGGTGGTTTATTGTCATCTTGGATTTGGTAAATTCATAAGCAGGCCTGAAATTTCTAAGTGTAGTTGTCAGAAGGATTAGCACAATGACGAAGAGTAATGTAAAGAGAGAGTGTCCTTGGAAAATGACCAAGCGTATTTTCACGCTGCCTAGCAATTCATTTGCATAAGCCAGTTCTACACCCCACACTCTCATTGCTTTTTCCTGCAAGTTGTTTTCTTTTCATTGACTCCGAGCGTCCTCAATCACTCCAAGAATCAGCTGTGTCGGACATTGTAGTAAACCTTCCTTTAATCTATCAATCCAAACACTAAATTCTTCTTCCTCACTCGTACCTCATTTAACCCTTCGTGTGCAGGCGGGGCTGGAATTACACAAAAGGCCTTTGGGTTCCTGAGGGACCCCTTTTATTTTTGCGGATTTCCGCACTAACCATAAAGTAATATTTTTTAATCTTGTATATATGTGAGTGCATGTAATATAATTTATGCTTTTCTACTCTAGGTACAAGGCCCGAAATTTGTTTGGTAGGTGGCCAGTCGATTAGATCGACACCAGTACGCAACCGGTACTTAATTTATCAACCCCCCGAAAGGATGAAAGGTAAAGTCGACCTCGGCGGAATTTGAACTCAGAACATAAACACATACGAAATACTGCTATGCATTGCGCCCAGCGTGCTAAAGTTTCTGCCAACTCGCCGCCTTTAAAACTTTTGTTGAAAGATAAACTTTTATTGAAAGAAATGAACATGTTTTTATAATTCCATAAACTATACATATAACACTAAATAAGCAATAAAACAAAATTAGTTTGTATGTCGATTCATACCAGTACAAATACGAAGAAAATTGACTTATAGTTCATCAGATCGTGGAACATAATCATTACAAGCAGAGTTAGAATGTGCATCACAAATAGGCTCAGTATATACTGTGCATGATTTCTTTGTTTTCATGTCAAGCTGTCTTGGAAACTTTTTAGAACGTATTTTTCGTTTTTCTTGGGGTTGATGCTGGGATGGTCCTGCTGTTTCGCCACTCTCAAAGGCTTCCATGCACACTACAACATATTTTGTTAGTATTGTGCGTTCTGTGAAGAAACGACGTTGGATTTGCTGTTTGTAATGTTGTTTAGACTAGTCTAAAAGGATAGACCAACGCTTTTGATGTCCTCTGTATGCATCAGCTTCTTTTTCCATGAAGCAAACAGCAGAATTATATGCTGCGACATAATACATACAGCAGAAAATAGCTGAAGGCAGAAAATAACTAAAGGCTATTTGTTATGCGTTTACATGAGTAGTTATTGACTAATTGATCTGATGTCTCTACACTACCTTCAGTTGTATTATAGTCTGCAATCATATCTGGTTTGAAATGTTCAATTTCTTGTACTTTGTTGTCATAATGCTTAGTGCTCAGTAAGATAGCTGCCTTATTTACTTCTGGAACATCACTGCACATCATAAGATGATGCTCTTTGCTGAAGCCGAACGGTGTTAAAAATAATTGACGACCCTGAAAAGCTTGGAATGATGGAAGTATTTCAAGTTTATTCTTTCTGATAGTTTCTAATATCGTTGCATTGTTTGTAAGTAGTTCTACAGCAAGACCAACATCAGTAAAAAAAAATTTTCACGTGTAATATTTCTACCTGAGTTTAGAATAGTCTTGCTGAGATCTCAAACAACTCTTTTAACCTGCGGTCGTTCTGGACCTTCAAGGCCTTTCCCTATGTGTAACTGCACATTTAGAAGGTAGGTGTTACAAGCATCAACCATAGAACAAAATTTTATCCCATACTTACTCGGTTTTGATGTCATGTACACTTTGAATGAACATTTTCCTCTGAAGGACAACAGATATTCATCAATAGTTACACAAAGGCCAGCTTTGTAATTTATTTGACATGACTCAATAAACCTCAGCAAAACTTCATCCTTAGGTGCCAACTTTCTATGTTTACCATTTTTTTTTTTTTTTAGTTGAACGTGTAGATATGTCATCAAATCTTACGCATCTTTCCAGTTCTTTGAACCTATTACGACTATTAGAAATACGATAAATTCATGGGCCTGTCTTTGTGGCCTAAAGGCATCCTTGTCCAATCCAGCTCTGAGATGAAGACCTATCCATGTCATTATTTCAATATAATCTATTTCTTTCCAATTTTCAGCGTAGAGAACTTTCTATTTTCGATTCGTTGCTTCAATCATAATTTCCATTACTTCATCGTGAGAAGAAGAAAAACTAAATATAACCGAAAGAGCATGGGAAGGTACGGCTACATGAACGCTGCACTTTCACGAAGCACATTCTTCCTCATTCCACATTCTTTCCATGTTCCTTCTAAATCGTCACTGTCCTTCTTTTTATCATCCATGTTGTTGTTCAGTTTTTTTATGCAGTCAGTAAAAACAGTCAGACATACCTTTGTATATTTGGTTGATTCATGAGCCAGAAAACCTAGACACTATCTGATATGGGGTCGTTCCAGTTTGGTATTTTCTTAATCATCACTTACTTTCTTAACTGTGAATGCTATATATTATCTTGTGTCACCCAACTTCCATTTCTGAAGTAAATTTCAGCAACTAGTCTGCTTTGATACTATTAATATTATTGTTGTTGTTGTTGTTGTTGTTATGTGATGAGAACTCATAGTTTATTTTGCTGGGTATGATGGAAAGTGTCAGTTGTCCACAGCCAGCAGATTAAAGTGTCACGTGTTTAGTGGTCGTGCTTCAAGTATTCTTCCAGTTCAAAACAATGCTGATTTTTGTACAATCTTTTTCACCAATCTTATTCACCAATCTTTTTCAGCCATGATGGTAGTTGAGTGCTGATACTTCCAAGTGCACCAATTACTATCTACTCTCCTCATTCACCACATCCTTCTTATTTCCCACTTCAAATCGTCATAGTTGTTTATTTTTTTCTTCTTTCTCTTTGATCATATTGTCACTGGGACATGCTATGCCGATTATCATGCATGTTCTTTCTATTTTATTCACCACAACAATGTCCGGTTTCCGATGTCTGATCAGAAGATCGCACTGAATCATTTTATTCCACAGGATTTTGCAATTCTCATTTTCAGTGACTCTTTCTGGGGTTTATTCATATCACGTCTTTGCTCCTTGTAGGCGTGATTTCCACAGAGCTCCCAGTGGATCATTCTTTCCACATTGTCATGCCGTGTTTTGTATTCATGTTGTGCAATTTCAGGCATTCGCTAACGATATGCCATACTGTTTCACTCCTCTCACCACACATTCTACATTTGTCTCTGTCGGTAGTGTTGTCTATTCTGCACTTCACATAGTTGGTCCTTAAAGCTTTTTCATGAGCAGCTCATGTAAGTGCTTCTGTCTCTATCTTCAGGTCACTCATCCATCTGCATCTGTCTTGGCGTTCGTATCTCTTGCAAATTGTCCTACATCTTTTCCTTGCATGTTGTTTATTGTGTTCTTTTCCACTTCAAATTTTTTCTTTCATTATACAATTCTCAGTTTAGATGACACCAGCCTTCTTCGCATGTTTCAACAAAGACTCCACGGCATTTTCCACATATCACCCTAAGCTGCTTTTCTGTGTTTCATTACAATCCTGGCAGCTGTTCAAACCTCTCCCACTCTTTGTTCTGGACAAATACGGCCTGTCGGTATCACTTTTAAGGTGGCAGGCTCCGTGTACTATCAACATTTTTCTTGTCTTTTTATCCCCGTTCATCAGTTCTTTCTTTTGCCATTTTATAATTCCAGCTCCATACAGAAGTGATGCTATCGTTGAAGTATTAATAGCTTAGATTTTATTCCATCCGATCAATTTTGAGCGCAACACCAATCTCAGTCTTCGGAAATATTCCATCCTTAGTTGTTCTTTCATTTCCTTCTCCATTATTTTGTTGAACTCCAGTTTTCCCAGCTATTTGTAGCCTTCCGTTTCAATTTGCTCAATCAGTTTTCTATTCGGTAATTCTAGCACTACTAACTTTCCTCTTGTTAGGTAGATTATTCCACATTTCTTAGGTCCGAATTCCATTCTAATATCAGCACTAAAACAGTGGGTCGTGTTCACCAAGGAACTCACTTGTGTCTCGTCCTTGCGACACAGTTTCAAATCATCCATGAAGAGGAGGTGGTTGATTCTCTGGGGGTTTTTCCCTTTAGCTGACATCCCAGGTTCATTTTCTTAAGTACCAATGTCAGAGGGATCATGCAGAGAACAAAATGCAACGGAGATAAGCTATCACCCTATTTTCTTAAAGCTCTAGGAATAGAATTGGATTTACTACGATTTGCCTAATGAAAAGAGTGATTTTATTAATTATTATTTTCCAGCAAAGGTTTTTAAAATATGTCTCCACCACATCATCCAGGGATGAAGCATAATATTCCTTTTCAGAAATTTTTACATTTTATGTAGTTTGGTAAACGATTATTACAAGTATATCAAGATACTTTATCTGGACTAGAAGGAAGAGGAACTTTCTAAAAGTGTGGAAGCTTGAATATATACTATCCATTAAAATTGAAAAGATAACAACAGGTTTCTTTTATATATAGATAAAACAGATCTTTAAAAACGATTTTCAACGTTACTGTGAAGAGTCACTTTTGGAAACGTATTCACACTTAAGCAATCACAAGTGCCTTATACTGCATTAGCAATTCGCTGTGTGTGTGTGTGTGTGTGTGTGTGTGTGTGTGTATTAAATAGGAAAGGAAAATAGAAATTTATCTGTTGTAGGAAACGTTAAAAACAAAGTGTGATTGGGTGTTTTACAGAAGTTAATTTTTTCGTACCCAAGGTAAAATGCAACACTTTGGTTGGAGAAAGAATCGGGGAGTTTTCATTTACTGGAAAGGTAAAAATTTGGAGAACACTCGTTCAGTATGAGATAAGAGGTGTGCATTCTCAACTGAGATAGACCATATTAAATCTATGTTTACTTTTTAAGACCTTTAACCAGGCGAAAACACAGGTTGACTTGGTACGCCAGATACCCGTCCGCATGTTTGTTTCAAAGTATATAAGAAAAAGACAAGATATAACAACTAGAGATATTGGTGACACTGTACGATAAATTTGCGGCATTGTTCTAGCAATTCTTAAGTGTTAAAGAGCATGCAATAACACGTGGTTGGATGAGGTCCACATTTTCTTGCATGTGTTGGTGATCCACAACAATCAGATTGTACCAAAATTTCCAAAGAACACCATTAACACGGCCAAACAGATAAACCATCCGACAACCCAACAACGATAACTGCAACAATGGGAATAGCAGTGGTAACATCAACAGCATTTACATCACGAACAACGACAGCAGCAGTAAAAGAAGCAACAGCAAGTATATAACTAGTTATGATAAAACATCAACACAAAAATAACAAAAACATCAGTTACAATAAAAACAAAAGACGCATTAAGAAAACAGCTACAAGATGAAAAACAAGCACAGAAAAAGGAACGAAGACTAATATAAAAGTACATCCAGAACAACAATTTATCAGAGAATCTCGATTTCTAAGTTCTCCGAATGGGGAACGAGGAATTAATGGGGTATGTACTTTCCAATGCTCGCCTTGTGACGGACTCGTCAAAGTAAGTATATATAAAAAAGTCATAAGGGAGACTTCTGATGAAAACCACACTAGAAGTATATCAACCTCCCCGAAAAACAAAAAATTCCAAATAACGCGGCGAATTTTAAATGATATTTTAGAAGGCTTCGAAAAAGAAGACCAGGACTCGTGACCGTTCCTTCCATTACTTTTTTTCTCCCACCCTACTTAACTGACTTTACTAAAATGTGTCTGACCTGGGGATAGAATCAAAGATCTCGGGTCACTGTACACGGATGTCATGTTAGAAACCATTATATCCGAGACGAAATCGCGCAGCTCCTTTACAGATAAATATGGGGTCAGTTCCCATCTTTGGCCGACCTGAATCGAAAGGCGTATCAGTGTTGCTTAGAAATATCCTGGACATAGAGTTAAATTCGCCTTTCTAGACACGGACACTAAGTCGGTAACCTAGGACGCAAACACCGCAATGGCGATGGTAGGGACATCAGACTAGTGGCGAGCAGATCAGGTTTCTTAACACATCTAGAGACAATCTTAGGCACAAATTTAATATTGATTTGAAATTTTATTATCAACTTCGGGGGCGGGATTAAGTCGATTACATTGACGCCGGTACTCAAATGGTATTTATCGACCCCCAAAAGGATGAAAGCCAACGTCAACCTCGGTGGAATTTGAACTCAGATAATAAAGAGAGATGAAACGCTGCTATGCATTTTGCCCAGCATGCCACGATTCTACTAACTTGCCGCCTTGAAAGCATTATAAATATTAGTAGGTGAGTAAAAGTGCGTTTAGGGTAAACCCCGTAGGGATTATGTGGTGTGGTCGATAAAGTGAGAGGAACAGCCTCACAAACCTACTCAGGAGCTACAAAATGTCTGACCGGTTTCGCTCTGACACAGTGCTTGTTACTAATGATTACCCTAATCAACTATCGCTCAACTTGTGCAGTAATCCGATCTTTGAACTCTCTTTGAAGTCTGCTTCACGAAATATGCATAAGAATGAAGAAACTGTTTAGGCTAAATGAGCCTACACTAGATAGCAGGAAGGAAAAAGAAGGAGATCACTTTGATGCTTTCGATGTGACAGATTATTCGTTGTGCTAGAGACTTGGGTTCCTCCCGAATTAATTTGGTAGACTACATATATTTTAGAGAATATTTCATATGATTCTTAATCGTTAAACATGTGTGACATCTAATATTCAACACTCTAAATCCAATCTATTTGCGTATAGTTGTTTCGCAATCTTTGTATCGTTCTCAGTGTGGAGGCGCAATGTCCCAGTGGTAGGGCAGCGGACTCGCGGTCATAGAATCGCGGTTTCGATTCCAAGACCAGGCGTTGTGAGTGTTTATGAGCGAAAACACCTAAAGCTCTACGAAACTCCGGCAGGGGATGGTGGCGAACCCTGCTGTACTCTTTCACCACAACTTTCTCTCACTCTTACTTCCTATTTCTGTTGTGCCTATAATTCAAAGGGTCAGCCTTGTCACACTGTGTCACGCTGAATATCCCCGAGAACTACATTAAGGGTACACGTGTCTGTGGAGTGCTCAACCACTTGCACGTTAATTTCACGAGCAGGCTTTTCCGTTGATCGGATCAACTGGAACCCTCGACGTCGTAAGCGACGGAGTGCCAACAACAAATTGTTCTCAGTGACTTAGGAGGCAATAAAATAAATCATCATCATCGTCATCATCATGAACAATAACAACGCTAACACAACTGTAATATCATCGTTTCATCATCATCATCATTATCATGAACACCAACACCAACAACTGTAACAGCAGCAGCGTCTCATCGTCATCAATACTACCACCATCAATACTACTACTACTGCTACTCCTACTACTACTAACGCTACTACTACTACTACGACTACGACTACTACTAACATTATTGTCACGGTTATTGATTTTATCGTTCTTCCTGTTGTTCTTTTTAATATAATGCTTTTCTTTTTTATGATTGCCATCTCCAGCCCAGTAGGAGTCAACGCGTTAGCATCGTATTTCTCCTATTTTCCGCTCTAATGCACACAATTCGGTAGAATTCATAAAACTTTGTCGTTTCAAATGTTAGAGTTGACTAAATCTCACAGAGCACAAACAGTGAGAGATAATATTACCAAAAGTGAATCTTAGTAAAATTATTTTATGCAGGCTAATGGAGTTATTTTCTACAAATATATATTTATACTATTTGGCTACATCAAGGTTGGCCAGTTCATCATATATATTTGCTAAGCACATTTGCATTATAACTTTGATATTAAAGATTTATCTCTCTATTAATATATAAATACACACATACATACTTATATATATATATATATATATATATATATATATATATATATATATATATATATATATATATATATATATATATATATATATATATATGTATGTATGTATATATATATATATATGCACATATATGATCCATATATATATGCATACACATATATATATATATATATGTGTATATTTATATATAAGTGTATATATATATATATATATATATATATATATATATATATATATACATGCATGTATTCATATATATGCATATATACAAATACATATATATGCATATATATATATATGTATGTATATAATAATACAAATGATATGTGAGCATATGCATGTATGCATACATATATGTGCATACCTACATCTACATGTATATATAGATGCATATTCGGGTTCAGGACGTCAAAAAAACGTGCACAAAAAGGAACGGGAACATAAACAAAGCACAAAAAATAGCGAAGCGGATTAAACTGCTGTACGGTGGATTCCAAAGTAACAAACACAAATTAAGACAGGAAAAATTAAACAGTGAAAACAACGTTAAGGACCGTTAAGCCGAACGAGATAAGATACTGAACGCTGTGATGTGATGAACTTGAGATAGCAGTTCGTGTCGATAGCAGTTCGTGTTGCCTTTATGCTATATATATACATATATATATATATTTATTACAATTAAAAGGGTACAGGTTTATCAATTTATTAATTAATATATATATATATATATATATATATATATATATATATATATATATATATATATATATATATATATATATATATACATATACTAGTGTTGTTGAATCCTCAACCCCTAACTCTCTTGCATTATATATATATATATATATATATATATATATATAGTACAAACTTACTTGCAAGAAGGACGTGTGCGTTCGATGATGTAATAATACAAAGAATATATATGCATGTATACACACATATATGTACATACTTACATCTACATGTGTATATAGATGCATATCAGGGTACAGGACGTTAGAACAATGAACTACAGACAATGGAACGAACACATAGGAAAACAGATAGCCATTTGGAACTAATGCTTCGTCAGCTGCCTCTATTCTAAATAGACGTTTCGAAGATAAGGGAGTGCTCGAAAGAACGTTAAAACTTAGTGCACAGCATAGCAGTGTACAAGGACACTCTGTGCTACGCGGCTCTACTTTCCTATGTTTTTATTTTTTTATGTACTCGTTTCTCATTCTGTCCACGTGTTTTTGATGTCCTGTACCCATATGTGCATGTATATATACGTATATATGTAGGTACGTATACATGCATATATTTATATATTATTCATATTATATAATCGACAGCCACACATCCTTTTCTAAGTAAGATTTCTCTCTCTCTCTCTCTCTCCCTCTGTTTATGTATATATATATATATATATATATATATATATATATATATATATATATATATATATGCATGCATGTATCTACATACGTGGTACATACGCATACGCACGTACACACACGTATGTTTGTGCGCCGCGCATGTGTGTGCGTGCGTGTGTGTGCGTGGATATTTGTTAGCACGGCCAGTACGTCTTACGTCAAACACAGTGGTCGATACCCGAAGTCGATCTCACAACTTTTTTTTATATGTTCCCGAGTATAAAAACGGCATCTGGTACGTTATACCGTCAACTAATGATTAGGTTACATGAATTTTTTGGAAACAAAGAAAATGGGAATTCCACGGATTGTTGAGAGAGGAACGGCCTTAATATAATGTAAGACAAAGTCAATATCAGCTGGTTGGTAAGTTCGAGAGCAGCAAAGAAAGTAGATCTTAGAAGAACTTTCAAACTCTCGGTGTTGATGAATATGGAGAGTGTTCTTGAAAATGGATATTTTCTCTGAGCAAAATCAATATTAGTCGTAACGAGACTCACAGATTTGTTTGTCTCGCATGGCGACGAGTGGAGTAAGTAGACAGGTCGTTGATCTATGGATTAGATTTTTCTTTTTCACAAACGCGTATTAAGATTATGATTGGAAAGTTTGATCTTTTTTCAATTTCACAAACTTGTATTAAGATTTAAGATTTTCATTGGAAAATATGAAATGCCATCTGCTTTGTTCTTTAAAAGTTCAGTGGCCCAAAGATGCTATTATCTGTCTTCCAAGCACGCATTTGATATACCAAAGGATCTCATTTTATAATGTGTGTGTGTGTGTGTGTGTGTGTGTGTGTGTGTGTGTGTGTGTGTTTGTTTGTGTGTGTGTGCGCGCGCATGCGTGTGTGTGTCTGAGTGTTGGTTTGTGTCTCTGTCTCTGTGTGTGTGATAGACGTGTTATTGCGTATCAAACGGGCCAGATGAAACGTAATGCTGATTTAGGATAAAGCTGATGCTATGTTTAATCGGAATAGTCCCAGTGAGATAAAATTACAGGTATATCACGTCAATAAACGAACTGGAAAATCGTATACACTATTTTTGCTCTATTTTCCTCGTCTTGTGTCCATTATTGACCTTATTCAACAAAATATAAACCTTATTCAACAACCTTCAGATAAGAGTGTTTTTTTTTATATAAAAGATGATATAATTCACTGTATTTGTTAAAAATTAATGTAATATTTTGACTCCACCTTTATGTTTGTTTAAAATACACGTCCATCGTCCTTGACAATACTCACTTGTCTTTATATTATTTCTTCTATGAAAATGGAGAATAAACCCAAGCAATAGTATTTATGAGGTTTATGACCCAGTAGGGTCATAAACCTCATAAATATTTTCGGTTGCATCCATTTGATTCGTTTACTACTACAACTGCTCAGCATGCACACTGATGAAAAGAGATCTCCTACCATGCTGATATGGCCTAGAGAAATGATATAAAGAATTTAGTGAAATGGATAGGCTTAAACAGTGGCTCTTTTGAAACGGGCGGTTAGAAATAAACAATGACAAATTGAACAAATTTGTATTTTGACATTATCTTGTTTAAAAGGCACATGATCATATTTTAGTATGACTATTATTTTATGTTTCCTGTATATCTTATGTGTGTGTGTGTGTGTGTGTGAGTGCGCAGTAAAATTCGATTTATATTATATGTATTACCTATATCACAATTATGAAACTATCAGCAGAAAAAGCCAATTTTTTCTGATACTTCAAATAACAATTTCTATACTTGTAAAAGAAAAAAAAAAGAAGACGGTTAAGTTAAATATTGGAAGTGAGGTGAGAAGAAGGGAAACAACGACATGAATGTGCTAGGTATGAGATAAAAAACGGAAAGTTGTTGAAGCCAAAATAAGATAGCTAGAATAACTACTAATTTTCATGAAATTTAAATCATAACATCAAAATATAGCAACTCCATATTCACAAAAGAGTATTTGAACATTGTGAACAACCTGAAACTCGCGAAAAAATTACAACCTACGAACGTATGCAAGAGCTGATCAGAATTAAAATGATCTTTCAGAGTAACGACCAACCAAAAACAAAACTGCTTTCATGAGCAACGATATAATCCTCGATAATGTTAGCCAAAATTGGTCACCATATATCTACATTAGATTGAAACCATATGGGTGAAATTCGCAAGATATGTAGTCCATATACAAATAAGAGATTATACAAAAGAACGTCGACCATTCAGTGACATGCTTCGTAAAAAGTATCTTTAAACGGGACCATGACAAAAAACTGCGCGTATTCCTTCTTGTAGATGTAGTAGTGAAGATAAAGGGGCTATCTGCCGCCCACTAAAGTAATGCTACAGAAAAACCGTAAAGCCTGGCTAATACTTTGTGGAAATCAATGATAAATCACCAAGTCAAAATAATAGACAGAGAACAACAATGGAAGATAAAGTGAGTGGAAGATTGAGCGCGTATGCGCGGTTTTTTGTCATCTGAACAAGAAGAACAAAGAGATGGATACCACATGGAAACGTCTTCTCTTTTCGCTGTAAAAAAAATATTATACCTTTCGCCATAACACAGTTAGATATAGAGTTCTTACTTTTCATAACATAATATTCCTAAATGACTTTTCAGAGTGAATATATGCGGAATTGTTATAGTGTACACGTTTAATTAGCTGGTGAGCATAAGTTCAATCCATGGGTTAGTTATTGGGAGAGACATACAGATCAGTTCAAACTACTGCGGTTGATCATATAAACGACTTGTACCAAAATTTTGAGAAAATTACTGAATATGACGGAAACCTAACGATCGCTGGGGAATATAACGGAGAATACATACATACGTACATACATTTCATTGACTAATAATTTAGCCCCATCAGGATTTGTAAAAATTGTTGCATTTGTGTTATATATTAAAAGAAAAACTGAAGGGAATTCAGAAATACCTATGGAAATTTTACTGCAAAATGTTTGTATCCAATGTGTTCAAGTAGTTATAATACGGTCGATAATCTGGACTAAGACTCGACTAGTAAGTTGGTTTGCATAAAACTTTTCTCTATTACTTTTTCAATTTCTCCTTTCTTTTTTTCTGTATAAGCAAGAGAGATACCACACTGATGAAATCTTTGCTATTTGTTTGATTGAGAGAAATTAGTCACATCTTTAATGTTCACCAAAACTTGTAGATGAAAATTATGAGCTCTTCCTGGTTTCAGTTTCTGAACTGTACTAAGAGTGAAACCCCTCCCCAGCTCCATCAAGTCAAAGTTGTAGAGCACCTCTATAAAGCACAAATCTTCATACCCGCACTAGTCTAAAACGCAATTCTTATAATTTGGTCGGAAAATACAATCAGTCCTTCGTGCCTCTTCTTGGTCAAACGAAGCATTTTAGCTCATTTTTTAGAAGCAAATTCGTGATTCTTCTCCTTTCGTGTGACAGTCGTTCTGGAAACTGCCGTTATTTTTCTTGCAGTTCTGAACTTTCATTACACATGCTGGAGGCTTTCCTTTCATACTTTCCCAGAGAACTAACTCTTTTAGTATTTGCTCATCTTTATTCTTAGTCTTTCTAAGTTTAACAAAACTACCAATCTTCCTTCCAGCAGAACTAATTTTTCTATGCGTAGACTTATTCCCTGTAAGTTAAGCAGAGAAATTGGATTTTTTCTTCTTCATATATGGTTTATGGATTCAGAATATATTGCGCCTGTTTAACAAAGAATAGCAATTTGATTTCATATCCACATCAGCATGAAATTTCTTTTCTTTGAAGGAATATATATAATACAAAAGGAAAGAAACCTCATTTAATCTAGCTATCCAAGTTGAAATTGGAGCTATTGAGGCACAGCCTTCATTTAAACATTAAAAGAATCTACTTGTACAATTCAATTTAAAAGAAAACTAAAAGTGCACTTCTTGACATTTTAAAGATATTTTCCAGATTTTTTTTTTATTTACTTATTATTAAAAACAATTCCAAACAACCTTCTTATCAATTTTCCATACGAACAATTTAATCTCTTTTACTTTCCCTATGATATTGGCCCTTAAGGATAGAAGATTAAAGTCTGAAATCAGTTGTTTTTCATAAAAATCTATAAGCGACTTCGTAAAATATATTTTTCTCTGAAAATGCTATTAAAAGCTAAGTGTGGAGCGATATTGCAGCATTTAAAGCCAATAACCTGTTTAAATTGCAAAATATACTACACATTATCGAACTAAATTTACATGTTTGCCTCATTTTCATGCTTAGATTTGAGCTACGTATGCATGCACATACGTATGTATGTATATATGTATGTATGTATGTATGTATGTATGTATGTATGTATGTGTCTGCATGTATGGGTATATACATTCATACATATATATATATATATATACACATGTATGTACATATGTTTGTGTTCCTATGTATGTTTGTGTGTATGTGTGTATGTGTGCGTGTGTGTGCGTGCGTGTGTGTGTGTGCGTGTGTGTGTGTGTGTGTGGGTGTGTGTGTGTGTTTATATAAAACTACTTATACGTTCACAGAAACAAAACTTGGTAGTTACTACAAACTTTTGTGAAGTATGATTGTACGAATTTGATAATACAAAACAATGTCGTTTATCGTATATAAATAAGCTAAAGATATTAAAGTTGCTAGATGTTGTGATGCTTACTGCCAAACACTGGTAAACAAGGAAGTACAGAATTAAGTAGTGAAGTTTTCGGTCCAATATAACACAAAGAAGAAACGATGTGAGGCACAATATAGCAATAGAATGAAATTTTAGTGAAATAGTGCACGGGTGCGTATGAGTATGTCCAATGTATATTTGAATATAGATGCACACACTAACGGTTTGTGAAATTAATTTTTAAAAATCGATATTTGAAAATTAAAGTTTCAGCTTGTAACAGAGATTGTTAAGAAAAACTGCTGAAAATCATATCAAATATTTAATGTTATGAAATTAATTAAAGGGTAGGATATAGAGATAATATTTTTACAAAAAGCAATTTAGATATACAGTATACTCTTAAACATTTGAAGTATTACTATCCTCTAATCTGCATTTCGTATATTTTAACAAGGTATCGCTCACAATATTTTAATTTTTGTTACGAGTAAAACTATAATACTTTACACAAATTTATATAGGCATTTGCGAGTCAAAGATTTATCTAGGTGATTATTCATGTCACATATATTGCAATACTCATTCGCACCGTCAGCTTCGAAGAATAAAAATTGTTTATATTTCTACAACGGACGATCTTCTCACATTCGAATGTACTCAAGTTACATATGATTTTACACGAATAAGTTTTCCTCAGCTCTGCTTCGTGCGATTACTTCGTGACACTAGTTTAACTAGACGCATGGTGAAATAACTGTCTGTAACGGCACACTTAGCTTATAAATAAAAGGGAAATAAGTTTTGTTTATTCAGACTTAGAAGGAATAACATTGAAATATTAAATGTGGGGAAAAAATAATATAAATTCGTAAAGATTTGGAGCACTAGAGTATTATTAAGGTTCAACAGTTTGAGAAAGAAACTTTACTAAATTCGTACTTAAATACTTAACTATAAAAGTATTAAATGTAGTATTTATAAAAAAACAACATAATGTTTTTTAGGATTGTGTCAAATCAATTATGTTTGTGTGGAAACTGCAAGTTGTTACTAAGACTATTTACATGCGTACCGAAACAAAAGTCTTATATAATCAAAATAGTATAAAGAAATTATATATCAGATATTTAGAAAATGCGTCGAAATGTTGTCATTGGAAGGAACATAAGAATGAATACATGAATATATGCATTATAAAGAAAATAATGTGAATTAAACAATGTCAAACAAAAAAAGGAATATTAAGTGTGCAAATCTTAAAATAACGTTATCTCATATGGGATTGGGTCGTATCAGAAATACATATGTGAATAAACTACATGTTGTTATAGAGACCAATTTGATATATGTTAAATCCATCGTGTTATCTAATCAAAATATTTGCAAATCTTAACATAACAATATCTTTTACGGGGGTGTGTTATACCAATAATATGTACGTTTGTAAACTAGATTTTGTTACTGAAAGGAATTTCGTATATGTTGAAACAAAGGTATTATCTAATTAACATTATATAAACACGATATCAAATTAAATCGAGTGAAAGTGGATACACTGGATTAAAACAAAGGATATGAAATGTTATGATGGATTGAAATATGCAGAGATAAAGAGAGTAAGTGTAAATTATAAAAGGGAAGCTTTGAATGAGTTAGTGTACAAGATTTGTATACTATTTGGTGGTGTGATTATGTATGAGAAATTGTAATCGAGTCAATCAGAGGTGGGAAAGACAGCAATAAATGTCATTACGTTGATACAAATTCAATAAGTTTAACAAATTGGTTATTTAATAAGAATTTTTTTCGTTATACGTTTAATAATTGAATATAAATAATGATTGCGAAACAATAATTAAGTTTATGCTTAAATAAATAAATTTATAAAAAGATGTAACTTCACTAGAAAGTTCATTACGAATTTATTTGTTGCTAATGTATACATCAGCCAGTACATTATTAGATAATGGGAATATAATAATCTGTTGAAACCAATATTTGTTAGTGTAAGTAGACATATAGTTAGTGAATTTAAATTAAAGGTGGTTTCTATCTAGGTAATAATTAGAAAATAATAATAGATTGGAAAGTTTATATGAAATGTGCAATAATCTCAACAAATGTTTGAGTGTATCTGCAATAAATTTATATATTGTTAGAAATGTAATTGATTTGAAATGTTGTAATATACTAAAACCCTGTTTCTGCAACATAAGGCTAATTTGGAATGCTGTTCAATGAGGTGCAATTTAAAGAGTGGAATTCCAACGACTTCTGAGGTACGAAGATAATAAAGTTTTTATTTTACTGAAAGATTTTGCTTATTGGAGAAGTTTGTATTGCATAATAAAAGATATGCTGGAAGATATCGACTTCCAAATATGGTTCGATAATGATGTATCAGCATTCCTGGTAAAACTTCTGAAAGTGTGTTAATTTGTGTATGAATCTGCATGCGAGCGCGCATGTGGAAAACATTGTTTCTTTTTTTAATCAATTAGTATTAAAGTTATATTCGAAACTGAGGGCAAATTATAGGTCGACCTTTACAGTTTCTGTGAGATTGATTTCAAATATTGGCACGAGACCAGCAATTTCGGTAGAGGGGCTAAGTTGATTACATCGTCCCCGTTGCTGAACTGAAACTTATTATATTGACCCCGAAATGGATGAAAGGCAACGCCAACCTCATCGGAATTTGAACTCAGAACGTAAAGACAGACGAAATACCTCTAAGAATTTTACCCGACGTGCAAACGAATTTGCCAGCTCACCGCTTTATCAATTTCCTTGATAGTGATTTCAAATTTTGACACAAGGCCAGCAATTTTGGTGATGGGGTTAATTCGGTTATATCGACCTCCAATCCATCCCAGTGCTCAACTGATACCTATTTTATTGACCTCAGAAGGATGAAAGGTAAAGTCGACTTCTGTAGAATTTGAGCTTAGAACGTAAAGACAGATGAAATACCGCTAAGCATCTAGTCCGACATGCTAGCGATTCTGCCAGCTCGCCGCCTTAAAACTTTCTTTGATACTAGCATATTAACATTCATTTATGTTATGCGTTGCAGTGCTGAATTTTTAGATTCAAGTGAACTAGAGAACAGTAATTGTGAAAATTTGCTCGCAGTCAGATGTACTGAAGTGGTTCGTACAGTTATGCTTCAGTAGCAGTATGGAAAACTTTAGTCCTTGGAATGATATTGTAAATAAAAGCATCGATGAAACCATTTTATATGTCCCTTTCTACAGTTAATAGATTTTAACTTACTGTTTAGTTATATTGTGCATTTCTTGTTTTTGATGGATACCCCAGTTTGATAAGCAAATAGTTGTCTTGCTGAAAATCTATTCTTTCTAAGATGATGTATAAAGCATAGTGGATGACGTTTATACCAAAAACTTAATGGCGCTATTCGGAGGATTAGATAACTTAGGCAACTAATGGATCCATCAGTTTGCTTTAAGATTTTGCGTACTGAGTGTTCTCTAAATCAAATGCAACATCATAAACGCTAACAACTTTTAAGTGAGCAAATGTGCAAATGAGCAAATGTTTTCGAGGAAACTGTATGTATGTATGTATGTATGTAAACAGGTATTCCGTCGGTTACAACGATTAACATTCAAGTTGATCCGATCAACAGGACAGCCTGCTTGTGAAATTAACGTGCAAGTGGTTGAGCACTCCGCAGACATACGAACCTTTACAGTTGTTGTCAGGGAGATTCAGCGTGACACAGAATGTTACAAGGCCGGCCCTTTGAATTATTGATAAAACTGATTTTGCTATCTGAGTGGACTGCAGCAACATGAACTAAAGTGTCTTGCTCAAGAACACAATACGCCACTGGGAATCAAACTCACGACCTTACGACCGCGAGCCGAGCACCCTAACCACTAAGCTAAATGTATATATGTATGTAAAGGAACGCAAACATGGTCGACTGCTTGAGAAGTGCCCTTCGCTATCAAGAGTTTCCGTGTTGGAGCAAGTGTCTTCTACCTTAACGTCAAATCAACGCATAATCATAATGAGTGAAGACAGAAAGGCTGAAACTGTCCAAATGCCCTTCCAATGTGCTGTAACTGCAAATCAAAGAGTTAATTTCATACATCTTGGCACATTTATTCTTTCTGAGAATGAGAGTAAATGTTGGCTGAGTAGTGATATCTGTTTGAAAGAACAAACTGTTTTCTTCATCGCTCAATCCGACTGAGATCAAAAGATTCTCATTTACACTCATCTACATATGTATACGAATGGAAATGAGAATGGTCGATAGCAACTAACGGAAATTAATTTTGAACTTGAGCCAACAAAAAAAAAAAAAATCAATTATGACAATATCTCGGAAATTTTAATAATATCCAATAGCAATAATTTAGTTTATTAATTATTTTTTTACAATTTCCGCTGGTTTCCCGCTGTCTCGTTTTCGTATTGTTTTTAATGTCACATATAAAACTGCTTTGGCGAGATATTTCGTCTCTGACAACGTATCTTGACGAAAGCAATGATGATCATGGTAGAAGTTTGAAACTATATAATGTGTTAATTTTTACTTTTAATTAGTACGATGTAATAATGATACATGCTATAAAGGGAAGCAGGGATTATCGGCATAGTAGATTGCACCTGGTACTAAACCTTGTGGGATTTAGTTTCGATACTTTACTTTCTAAGTTCAAATGTTCCACCCGGTTTAAATTGAACCACCCGATGTTCGGATGACATTATTGGAATCCATAATGTTGCATGCAATCAAGAAGTCCGGATTGGATGGTATACTATATGAGTTTTATGATTATATTCCATACCTGTTTGGCGACCTCCTGGCAAATGTCTCTCGCAAATGGCAGTAGAAAGGATTAAATTCCTACTTCTGTGAGCTGGGGGTTAGTTAACGTTGCTAAATAGTAAAGCTAACAAAGGAATGTTATTGATTATTTCCGGTTCATAACACCGCTAAATGCAAAGTTTGGGATTTTGGCCACGGTGTTAGCAAAAAGGTTGGAACTTGTAGTTAGGACGGGGAAGCGCAAACGTTTGCCATTCCCACTAGATCCGTTTACGTCTACTTCCACCTCCTGAGATACATCATAGAAGTTGATAACAAATCTGGCGTTGATGAGGTTATTATTAATTTGTATTAGTAGAAAGATGTTAATATGGTCAACAATCACTGCTGGGCAGCAGTCCTTAACTCAACCGGTTTCGGACCCAATTTCAGTGGCCGGATCACGGCAATGGACAGTGGCCAAAGTAAATGATGACTTTTCGGAAACATTTTAATATCCGGCGCTCTACCTATTATTTTTGTGTAGTGGCTATGACAAAATATGTCATGGGTGGGCGATGCATAAAGGAATGATGACATACACTTTCCTCTTCGGTCAGTCCCTCATCGAGTTTTCAAGTTCTTCTTTGAAAGAGGAGTTAGAATGGGAGGAGCGCTTTCCAAGAGAATTTTTTTCCGAAGCTGGTGACTGACAAAAATGAGAAGGCTAAATGGATCTACTGCAAATATGCCGCTGTATTTTTGAGAACATCTCGTATGCGATGACATGTGCCCTAGAGGCTTAGGTTCATCTTTGATCTGTGAGGTTTCTTTATAAGTATAACTATTTTATACATATGTTCCGATATTGTGTATACTATATATATGCTTTTTATTTCATTTCCCCCTCTACTCGCGTATCCAGACCTTTCTTATGTACAGCTCGACCCAATTTACAAATTGTTCTTGAAATGTTCTGGCTCTTTACATTCTGATTTCAAATACAGCCGGGTCAAATTTGTTCTTCATCCTTTCGGGTTGATGAAATACACAACCAATTGTTCACATGGGTTCATGGGATCGATTGATCCACACCTGTTTCAAACCGTTGCTCTTGTGCTTCAGTTATCATAGTCGTCATCGTCGTCGTCGTTGTTTTTGTTTTGGCTCAGCGATACCGAAATGCCAGCCAGAGATATCAAGGAAAAAGTTTCTATATCTAAAGATGTTAGCAGGCGAAGTGCCATGCAATCGAAGAATAACTGATATATGTGTTTAAAAAAAACACACTAATCGAATATGATTGAAATTACATAAAGGCGAATATACGAAAGATATATGTTGTACATATGAACATGATCTTTTGCAGTTGTTTCATCTTGAAGGTGTCAGGAATTTGGTCTATATTTGCACCCTTTGATATCATTCCAAGTACCCCAATAACAATAGGTGATGTGGGTGCTTTGAGATGTTACATTCTTCTGATTTTTATCCTCACAACTTATCTTTGCTCAATTTTACAACTGTTTTTGATTGCAACACTAATCAAAAAGCAAATATTTTTAAATGATTTTTCACATAAATATCTCGTTGATTAGCCTACTTTTCCCGGTCAGTCTCAACTCTAGAAATCTGCAGGATTATAACTTCAGCTTTCTAGACAATGATGTTTTATGTCCACACCAGTTATCTTTGTGAGGGCGGTTGTATATGCTGAATATTGGCCAGTGTATGTATTGAGCTGCTCTGATATGTACTCTGTTGATGCAAGTCTGCTGCACTAAGACATTATGTGGTTGAATGTCTTTCGGATCTGATTTCAGCGGCCGGATCACAGCAACGCGGCATACTGATCAGCTTTAACGTTTCAGACTATTAATTATTATGGTAAATCCTAGTTGGAAGGCACCGATTCTGACCATCAATAATATACTCCTCTGTTTCTGGATTGGAATCAGAGTTTCACAGCCATTGTTGGATAAGAATTTGGTCAACATCAGAGCACTTTGCTCTAATCGTATTATTATACAGTGGTTTTCGCTCCCATTACCCCTTAGTATTTGGGAGGATGGTTTGTTTGGCTATAGTTTCATTTGTTTTACCTTGACATTTAGGGGCACAATCCCTTCGGGTATCGGTTCATCAAGCTACGATTTTTGAAAGTATACTTTTGTGTTTTTCTTCAATGAGTGCCACGTTTCGGTATGTTCATCCTTAATACCCAGTCGTTCACTTTTTGCAAGTACGCGGAAAGTCCCATGGTTGCAGCTTCCAATGAGATTTCAGATTGTATTAACTCCTTACAGCCTTCTTTCTCCGGAAGGTATATTTGGTCTATGTCTGCTTTTGAGTAATACATTCGATGAATTTTCACGTTTTCGCATTTTGACAAAAATATTGTTGATATCAGTGATGGACCAGTTTATAAAATTGAACTTGTATGCCATCATTACAGCTATGATTAACGTGTTTTGTTTCCGGCAATCAATTTGGTTTTCAGAATAGCACTTATTCTAAAACAGGACTGCTTTCGTATCTGTTGCCTCATCAGCGTGTTTAATTATATCTCCTTCACAGACACCTTGATACTAATAACTTCTGTAGTGACCTAATTCTTTTATCGCGGTAATTCTTTAGGGTGGTTTTGCATGTATTTGATGGTTTCTCCTTCACAAATATAGAATTGACGCATTTGTCAATCTCAAATACTATTTTAATGCCATCACTGAATTGTTCAACTGTGTGAAGGAGTGCTTACGTTCGTTGATCATTTTCGCAAACAGCTTCAAGTCGTCCATATAGAGAAGTTGTTTGATGGTTTTTCCATACATCTTGTATCCGTAATTTGTTTCATGCAGGAGTTTACTTCAGGAAAACAGTACACAACAAAATAACAAAGGAGATAATGCGACTCCTTAGAATATCCCACAATTAATATTCACTTTTTCAGAGTTTATGGTTCTGGTGTACATATTGAGAATTAATTTCGTTTTCCAGAGCTTCGTGACACGTGATAAAAAAAAGATTCTTGGTTATTCGTGAAAGTTTGAATGCCTCTAGGCATTCCTTTACACAGCTGTGAGGAAGACTATCAAAGGACTTCTTGAAGTCTATCCAAGCCATTGAAATGGGTTTATCATTATTGTTGTTGTTGTTACTATTCTGAAGTCTGACATACGTGACTTGTTGCTGGAGATGTCATTAATGCACCAGCTGTTCATATCTCATAATCTAAAGAGGTACTCTCTTTTTAGGTCTCTAGAACTGTACTGAGTCTCCTTGCGCTGCCAAGTAATGCTGTTTTCTGTGTATGCTCTGTCTTAATTTTTTACCTTGTCATTTCCAGCCATTTGCTATTTCTTTTTTTTTTTTTTTGCTCACTGTACCTCGAGCATCCTTCGAACAATATACACTTTTTTCATTGACCACAGCTTTTTGATTTCTATCATCAGAGCTTTATATCATGTCAGGTGTTTTCACCACCCCCTTTTCATGATTCCACCTCACTTCTTCTTTGGTCGTGTTCTTATCCGAGCTCATTTCACTTAAATCACTCACTGCTTCTTCAAAAACTGGTAACTATTATCCACATCACATGTATGCACCAGCCAAAAGTAATTCATTTTATGCCCATTTTCTCTTAGATAACCTTATGATTCAAACACACACGATACTCGCGCGCACGCACACATGTTATTCATTAACAAAATGGGGAAGAAATGTAAGTACCAACAACAAAGATTTGTGTAGTAAAAGTTTAATAGTACCAAATATAGTACAATGTTTAGGTACCGCAGATTTATTTGCCACGGATTAAATCCGGAGTAAAGAACCAACTAGTAATAGTTTGATTATTAAACAAACAAAAAAATTCATTTAGAATAAAAAAGGATATTAAAAACATTATTAACAACAAATAATATTACTTAGATATTGCTTAGTGGTTTTTCGTTTTGTCGAAAATTTATGACGAAATGTTACCGACAGCGTAGGTTAAAATGCCTTGCTGTATACAGTTTTATAATTCTAACGTTATGAGGAAAAACCCGGTAACGTAGACTTTACATCTCATCATTGTGGGATCCACAAAATAAATACCAATCGAGTACAATGTTGCTTTAACTGAATGTTCTCCCACTCCAAAATTTACAGCCTTGTTCCTACGTTAGAAACAATTATTATTATTATTATTATTATTATTATTAATATTGTTCAGTAGTTTTATTTTTATAACGTGCTTTCACATCACTACCGAGCGCAGCTCTGTGTGCCTTGGGTATGGGCTGTGGCTTGCTGTGGTGCTCTTATGGTTACTGTATTAAAAGTGTTTTGCGTAGGATATGTGCAGTGCCCAGTAGTGCAATTTTCTGTATGTTATATATATTTGTAAGTCCTGGTGTTTTTGTTATGTATTTGTCTGAATATTTTTTTATTATACCTAAGGCACCCACTATGATAGGAATCGTTTCTGATTTTAGATTCCACAATCGAGTTACCTCTATTTCTAGGTCTTTGTATTTTGAAAGTTTCTCCATTTCTTTTAGGGAAACGTTGTCATCTGCTGGTATTGATACATCAATTAGAAAGCATTTTTTTTTCTTCATGATCTTTGACAACTATATCTGGCCTATTATAATTATCATTATTATTATTATTATAGTTGTCATTGTCGATATTGCGATGGACTGGACAAATAGAGTGTCGGATGAAGTATTCAGCGAGATATTTCCGCGATATTTCTGCTCTGACTACAATTCCGTACGAGACCAATTGTTCCTTTTCCGTTCAACTTCCAAGTATTCTTATGATATAATACTAGTGAAACGCTAGAGTAGATTTAACGGGTTGTATCATGTTCCCCAAAGTTTCTGCGCTTATTATTATTATTATTATTATTATTATTATTATGATCATTATTATTATTATTATTATTATTATTATTATTATTATTATTATTCAGTAGTGCTGTTTTTATAGCGTGCTTTCACTTCACTACCAAGTGCAGCTCTGTGCGCCTTGGGTATGTGCTGTGGTTTGCTGTGGTGCTCTTATGGTTACTGTATTGAAAGTGTTTTGCGTAGGATGTGTGCAGTGCCCGGTAGTGCAATTTTCTGTATGTTATATATATTTGTAATTCCTGGTGTTTTTGCTATGTATTTGTCTGAATATTTTTATTATTATTATTATTATTATTATTATTATCATTATCATTATCATTATTATCATGATCATCATCATCATTGCTGTGGTTCCCAATTGTTGAATTTAATGTATTTACTAAGCTATATGTGTGTATGTGCGCGTGCGTACGAATGTGTTTGCGTGAGTAGATGTATGTATGTATGCACGAATGTATAGGGGCAGGTTGGTAGATAAGTAGGTTTGTAAATAGGTAGATCAGTAAGTAGTGTTATGTAGGTAGGTAGGAATGTAGGTAGGCAAAGATGCAGGTAGGTAGGAAATTTTTCTAGTGAAGTTTGAAAGCCATAAAGAAAATGGTTGCACACCAGCGTGGTAATACTGGGTTTAAAAGTCCCAAACAAGTATCGCAAAAAATGATGATTAAAGATCTAAAAGATATGCGAATTCGTCTCGTTTAACTGTTACTTTGAAGACTTAGGAGGAATGAAAGACAATGATGACCTCCTCGAGATTTGATCTCAGAACGCAAAGCACCGAGTCTTGCACCGCAATGCTTTTTTTTGCCTGACACTCAAGCAATTGCACCAGTCCAATACACACACCCACACATATATGAATGTAATATGTATGTATTCGTATATAATATATATACATATATGTTTGTGTGTATGTTTGTATGTGTGTGTGTGTGTGTGTGTGTGTGTGTGTGTGTGTGTGTGTGTGTGTGTGTGTGTGTGTTTATTTTACATGTGTACATGTGGTCCGAGGTGGATATTGTGCGGTGTAATTTGAAAGTGACTTGTATGCTTTCTCTAATAAGTCGAGCGACTATTTTGATCTTGGCTTGAGTAGTAGTAGTAGTAGTAGTAGTATGGTGATATTACTGCTGTTGTTTTTTGTCGATCCGTTGCCATTAAAAATTCGGTGTTCAATATGCCGTATATGCTTTATCTAAATATTACATATTTTATTTCATTTTTTTTTTTTTTTACTTTCCATATTCTTACTTCAACCTTCTACTATAATGTTATCCTCTCAAAAATGTTACAGTACATTTCACGCACCATTGAATTAAATTAAAATGTTATGCGAATAAGCTTTCATGTTTATATATATATATACTTTTTTTTTCTTGTATGGTTATCCAATATGGATAAAATTTAGGGAACGTATAGAAATATATAGTGGACACACACATACGGTAAACATTCTGTATTGTCATTTTGGATCTGGATGGAAGTTGGACGGTTTTACATAAACGTGTATGCATAATAATATTTATGTGTAATTTTCAATGTCATAAATGTGTTGGTTGGTGTATGTGCGTACGTGTTTCAATATGAACGACCATGTATAAAGATTTAAGTACGCAGATTTATGTATATACAGGGTTCTTATGAATAGATATGTATACATGCGATTCCACACCCCCACCTTTTTTTTTGTTTTTTTTTTCTTTTTTTTGCAAGTAATATATTGCAATGAATATTTTGGAGTGTATGATGTAATGCATAAGTTGGTAGCTATATACATATGCATGTATGAGTGTAAATATTCATGTACACATGCATATACACGCACGACCACTCGAACAACAAGCATGTACACATATATACGTGTGCATGTAAGCATAAAAGAGATATATGTGCATCTGCATATGCAACTTCGTATATTACATATACTAATATAAATATATTTTCATACAAATGTATATAATATATATATATATATATATATATATATATATATATATATATATATATATATATAATTTACATATATATAATATATATACATGAAATGTACGTACGTGTGGGCAGAGGTTTGTGTCTATGGGCGTATATTTGTGTGTAAATGCAAACTTCCTTCTGCTAGTGCGAAAAATTATGCGTTTCTTAATATCTATTTATATATTTATATTCATGCACAACACTTAATAATCCACTTTGTGCATGCATGAGTTTGGAACAAAATACATCATGTTTATTTTCATATATGCATATGCATGCAATAATGCCTCACATACACCTAAGCATGCATGTGTTCTTACATCCAGCCAGCCATGTCATGTACATATATGTATGTATGTGTATGTATATATATATATATATATATGTATGTGTGTGTGTATATATTTGATTATATATACGCACATATATATAATCATATATATATATATATATATATATATATATATATATATATATATTTGATTATATATACACATATATATAATCATATATATATATATATATATGCATACATACAATAAAACAAATATTTATATAAACATACATATGCATGTGCGCCTTTTTGTACGCATATATTGATGTATGCGTATACAAAAATCATCGTTCTTTAGAATAGGAACCCTTCATGTTCAACAAAATAATATTCCTTATATTAATCTGAAAAATCAATAAGAAGCAGTACAACTTCATTTGTACATCCAGTTGAAGTTTACGTACGAGTAACAGAAAAAAAGTTGTAGTGTTTTTTTTTCTCTCTTTTCGTTTGTACCTTTGTTCTGTTTTTCTTCATAAATTCATTTATTCCTCCTAAACAAACGAACAACGATTAGAAAATCATACTCAACCCAGCAAAGCAATGTACCTGTATCAAGGCCATTCAAAATTCCGTTTGGCCATGCTATAAAACTTTGTGTTAAATGGTCGATAAAAATCTCTTAACCTTTGTATTACACGTGAATCTATAACTGGATGTTGTCGTCCTTTAGTTTTACCTAAGCAGTGCGGATGGCCACTGCCTTCAACTTTTTTCAGACAAGGAAACCCCTTTGTTTCATTAAAGAAAAAATGTTTTTCGTTTATGACTCTTTTAAGTCCGAGAAAATCTTGTAATAACGTCATTTCTCCTGCAGGATCTGATATTAGTTTCTCCCCGCTTACAAAATGCATTTGTTCAAGTGGAAAATATTTCAACCATGACTGAAGATGTTTAGCGTAGACACCTATACGAATTGCTCCCCAGGACGTGTCCACAATCCGAGTGCTGTTATTCACAAATGCCATTTGTTCGAATTGCCGTATAGTGTGTCGTTTGGTCATAGTCTGTGTATAATCAGAAATTGCACGGGTGACCGGGTCGCGAACAACGACGATTAACTTCACATCTTTTGACATGCTGTGGATTCGACGAGGAACATCTCGCGTAATAAAATAACTTGGTGTTTTCTCCATGGTTATCTGCCCCTTAATTGTCACCGGCATTTGGTTCCTGTCGAAAGAAAATAAACGAAATATATTATTAATGAATATTCAATATCAGAAGCATCGATAATACAATACAAAATAATCTAGCAGATAAACATATAACTATAGCAGTTTGACATTGGAACATAAGAAATTGAGAGTGAGGTTACAATAAACTGGAAATTGCATTAACACGTGACCAGTATATAACAGGTTACGTTATAGTAAACGCGGTAAGATTTCATTTCAGAACATATATGGGCAGAGTATGGTTAAGTAGAACAAGAAATAATTATGTGCCGCTATTTCGACACAAGGTGAGGGGTCTACTCGATTACATCTATCCCAGTGCATAAAAGGTGCTTATTTCATCGAACCCTAAAGGATAAAAGGCAAAGTCGACCTCCGCGGAATTTGAACTCAGAACGTACAGATGAACGAAATGCTGTTAAGCATTTTGTCAGGCGTACTAACGATTCTGCTAGCTCAATAATAATATTAATAATAATGATAATAATAATAATAATAATAATAATAATAATAATAATAATAATAATAATAATAATAATAATAATAATAATAATCCTTTCCATTATAAGCACACAGCTTGAAATTGTTGGGGAAGGGCCAGTCGATTAGATCGACCCAGTATGCAACTGGTAATTAATTTCTTGATACCGAAAGCACGAAAGGTAAAGTAGACCTCGGCTGAATTTTAACTCAGAACCTAGCGTTAGGGCGAAATACCGCCAAGCATTTCGCTCGGATTGCTAACGATTCTACCAGCTTGCTAATGATAACAATAATGATGAGGATAATCTTTTCAACATAATTGAAAAAGGGGTGTTATTTGATATCGACCCCAATACTAGCCTGGTATTTTACAGGGTGTTCGGACTAAATTTGACGATTTTTATGTCCCCTTTTTATAGGAACAGCTTCCAGTATTGGTGAACAGTATTGGAGAGCATAAAGATTAAAGTTATGGTTGAGAAAATGTTAGCTGACATAGAAAACTGGAATCCATGAGAATATTAGGAACGAGTTACCTAGGCCATTACGATTCATCCGGTTATCAAAACGCCAACATCATGACTGCTGCTTGATGCTCTGTGAACATTCTAAAGGCTGTGTAACACGTGACATGGGCATCATGAAAACTAAGTTCCTCCAAACTGCGATAGTCTATGGCTGGATCTTCAGTAAGGGTGACATTATGCCGTCCTATATGTTTGGACGGGGCTTTAGGCACAATTCAAAGCGGTTATGTGAAGTTGCTTGAGATTGTGAGCAAAGCCTGGCTGGAGGTAGTGGCTGCTGGAAAGCCATGTGTGTGTGCTCCTTGTCATACCTCCGTAAAAAAGGCAGAGGTTTTTATCGAAGAATTTCTACTACATCACCAGCCCTAATTTCTGGCCTCCTATGTATCCCAATTGTAATCCAATGGATCACTATCTGTGAGACGCAGTTGAAAAAGCCCGCTCTGCTTGCTACACAAAAGCCAAGCTGTTGGCTAAGATCAATAAGGTGTTCCATGATCTTCCCAGATATACAGTTAGAAATGCCTGCACCAAGTTCCGGGGCTGTCTTGAGGACATGGTCGAAGCTGAGGCCGGCTACTTTGAGTAAACTGTTATCTCTCATCCATAACCTAGTTGATGTATTTTGACTTTTTAAAATACTTTTATTTTTGGATAGAATATTGCGTTTTCTTTTCTTTTATGCAAACTGTCAAATTTAGGCCGTACAGCCTATATTTTATCGATAATGAAAAGGTCGAATGTCAAATTTGAGATCGGAAGGATTTGAATCTGGAACATAAAGAACCAGAACGATTACTGCTTGGTAATTTTCACACGTATTTACCATATTGTCAATCCAATAACAACAACAATTATAATGTTCCAAGACATGAGTGATGACCATTGAGCAAAATGCCATCCTCTCATCAACATAAGAATTGTGATTCCGTAGCATAAACATGTACCAAACCTAGTATGTATACGACAATAGATATATCATGACAGGATATATTTGTATATGACATGAGATGCATCAGTTCAAACCGATAAAGTGATCAAACGGAACAACACATATGTCATATCAAAGCCAGGAAATGAAAATATCTGTATAATCTGGTAGACATCTTGATCTCTTCTAAACAAGTCATTGATAGGATAAGTTAAAAAAATTGAAAAGCGAGTAAAAGAACAGTAACATTGAAATGGAAATAACATAGCATGTGAAAGTAAAAGAGGTAATATTATTGCTGTTATCATTATTATTATTAACAACAGCGATATACATATGTGTGTGTATATGTATGTATGTATGTATGTATGTATGTATGTATGTGTGTGTGTGTGTGTGTGTGTGTGTGTGTGTGTGTGTGTGTGTGTGTGTGTGTGTGTGGGTGTATGTGCAAGTGTGAGTTTGTCGAATGGTGTAAATGTAAATAATGTGAAAAGAGAGGAAGTGAATATGTTTCTGAACAAGGTGACAGGAAGATTGTCGGATATTATCAAATCTAGTCAACGAGATGATTTTATTGGAGTTATTGCCCTTGTTTTATTAGTATTATTATGATTATGATTATTATTATTATTATTATTGGCTTTATTTTTATTTCATTTATATATTTGATTTTAAACAAACCTAGAGAAAGTTTTTGCCAAACAATTTTGTCAAACAGCGATAATCTCGCTTAATAGAATTTTTCAACACGATATATACGTACGTATTTCGCTGGAGTAAGCTTTGATGTTTGTCCGTTTGTCATATTCTAATGTCATGACAATATGACAGGCTTACACGAACAATGTGATGTTGGTGATGGAAGAATTCTAGATCTACCACTCGCTTGGATTCCACCTCACCCAGCAACCATGCATGAGAGGGAAATGGTTGAGTCGGGTTGGGGAAGGTGATTCAAAGAATGAAAAAAAAAAAAAAGCCAGGAGAATAGTATTGTAATAGTTGTTCGTCACAAGGGCATACAATGTGGTAGGAGTGCCGCAAAAACGGATAATGATAATAATGGAGATGATGTTCATGATTGTGGTGATGAAAAACTCGAGAATGGTATTCATAAAGAACATGATAATAATAATAATGAATAGGAGGATGATGATGTGGAAGAAAAGAACGATGAGAATGGGAAGGATTGTTGGTTTGTTGCATAGCACACACCCATGCCATTTGTCACATCCGAGTTTAGACAAGCATAATGATGAATTGCATTCTGGCCATGACCAACACAACATTTTTACTACATTGCAGTGACGAATACAGTCTTTGGACTATATTATCAAATACGTCTTTTATTTCTCAAGAAATTAAGATTTGATTCTAAACCGAAGGTAGCTGCTGTTCCTAAGAGGACGTGTAATTTCCATCTCCACATCAATTTTGTACAACCTACATACTATTTTCATACACACACATCCACATACATGCTTCTTTGTATATACACATACGTTCTCTAACACATAAACGCGCATACACACATATGTGCGCGCTCGCACACACACACACATGTCGGAGCGTTTGATGGAGGCGAGGAAGTAGAAACTTCGATGTTACAGTCAATCTTTTTCCTTGTAAAAGATTAATAAATATGTGTTCTGCTAAAAATGAATAATCCTTTAATTTAATAGTAAATTGTTTTTTTATATATAATTGCGTAAACAAATATTAATCTCCATCTATATGTCTGTCTGTCTGACAATTTATTTGTCTATCTATCTATTTGTCTATCTGTCAGTCCGTCTGTGAGTTTGTGTGTGTGTTTGTGTGTGTGTATGTGTGTGTGTTTGTGTGTGTTTCTGAGTGCAAAAACACACGCACATATTGATGAGGGGTAAGTTTGTGTATTTTTCCTGTTTTTTTTTTTTCCTTTTTTGTGTGTTCTTTCGTCGTTCTCCACAGCCACATTACCATAAATACCTATATATGGAAGCAGATGAAGTTCCCTGAAACTGTTGCATCAACATCACTTAAAGCCATGCATGGAGCTGATTTTAGAACATCTATGCAGACAAATCTGTTAGAACTCGCCACTCCCTAGAAAGACCGCACTGAGACCATGAATGAAAGGAAGTAAATAAAATATGCTGTATTTTAAATAAAAAAATAAAATAAATTTTATGAAGTTGAAGGCACATGCCTCACAATTTTGAGCATCGGGCTCACAATCGCGTGGGTGTGAGTTCGATTCCCAGGATGTGTGTTGTGTACTGGCTCCAGTTCACTCAGCTGTAGAAATGAGCTGCGGCATCACTTGTACCAAGCTGTATCGGCTTCTGCCTGTTCCTTGGACAACATCGGTGGAGTGGAGAGCGGTGGCCAGTATGGATGCGCGACTGCTTGTCTTCCACAAAAAACTTTGCCCAGACTTGTGCCTCAGAGGGGAAATTTCTAGATGCAATCCCACGGTCATTCGTGACTGAAGAGAGTCTTTACTCTTTTACTTACGGAGTTGCTTAAAACAATGAGTGTGATCCCATTGAGGCGTAACGGAGGGGATTTGCAAGCCAGGCTCTTTGTAGAGGATACAATATGTTGGACATTATATGGACCAGTGGGCAGAACGTCAGCAGAGACGAGGTGGATGTAGATGCAGTGGATGTAGACCAGGAAATTTGAGAACTTGAAAGGGGTAATATTAACTGGATACAAACTGGAACTTTATTATCACTGGATCGCCTGGAGGAAAATGTCTAATTACTGAAAGACTCGAAATACCCAATCGCTCCTGGAAACATCACTTATGATGTGTTATATGCGAGAGTTAATCTAGTAACACGTGGTCTTGAAAGAAAGTAATGTATTTTACAGCCATATATATTGGATGTTCGCATACACAAACACACACACATATATGCACGCATGCATGCATGCACACACACACACACACATCTCGAAGATGGAAAATAATATATCTCTAAGAAAGAAAATAGCTGGTTTTAATAGTAAGTCAGATTTGCTTATGCACAGGACACCAACTTACAGTTGCAAACTTCGATTCGATGGAACTGAATGGGGGAGAGTAATAAACAAGGTATATCTGAGGAAACTCTTAGAGATCCGACAGTACCCGATCGCATTGCACCCGAGAAAGCAACTATACACAGCTGCTGCTGAACAATATTTGATTATGCAGTAATCCTAACCTTTAATCTGATATAATGATCTATTCATGTGAACTCAACAACTTAAAGCTGCTGTCCGTTGCAGAAACAAATGTGATTCGCTATTAAAGCCTGCTAATTTCCTTCTTCGTTATACAATTTGTATATCCATACAATATCCTTACACTGTATAATTCTTATATCCCATACAATAGCGGAGTTCCACATATTTATCCAGCCTTGGACAGTATCCTGCAGTAGAGAGGCATGTGATAGCCAATGTACAGGAGCTTTCAAATGCACGTTATGAAGCTATCCAGATTATTCTAAATGTATGTGTGCGCATGTTTATGTGTGTGAAGATACACACACACACACACACACACACACAGAGTTAGGCAGATAGATAGAAAAGACTAAGATAAAAGCATAAGGGCGACGATGGTCGTAGGGGTGATGGTGGGGATGTCTCAGCGGCTGCGGCTAATGATAATGAGGAAGATGAATTAGAATACATTTTTAATTCTAAATCTTGTGAAATTATTTCCTTCCCCTATTATTCTATTCTTTCATTCATTCCTACATTCTTTTATGATCCGTTCCTTTCTTTATTCGCCCAGTCATTCTAACATTCTAGAAACTTTAATCCTTTGTTCGCATATTCATTCAAAGATTCATTGTCCTTGTTTCTTCTTTATGTCATTGAAGACCACGGTTGGTAAGTTAGAATTCATTCGCCTCTCCCCCGCCGTTACCAAATCCGCGACTCACAATAACGACGACAACAACAACAACAACAACTACTGCTCCTACTACTACTATTGCTACTACTACTACTACTAGTACTACTACTACTGCTACTACTAGCGCCACATTCTCTAATTTTATATTAACATCATATTACAATCGTTACTACTGCCTTTCTCAACACAAAATCACACTGAATACAAAATGTGTGTATATATATATATATATATATATATATATATATACTCTTTTACTTGTTTCAGTCATTTGACTGCGGCCATGCTGGAGCACCACCTTTAGTCGAGCAAATCGACCCCGGGACTTATTCTTTGTAAGCCTAGTACTTATTCTATCGGTCTTTTTGCCGAACCGCTAAGTTACGGGGACCTAAACACACCAGCACCGGTTGTCAAGCAATGCTAGAACAAACACAGATACACAAACACACATATTTTTTTTTCATTTCAAAGTTTCAGCTCAGAGCTGCGGCCATGCTGATGCACCACCGTATATATATATATACATATATACGACGGGCTTCTTTCAGTTTCCGTCTACCAAGTCCACTTACAAGGCTTTGGTCGGCCCGAGGCTATAGTAGAAGACACTTGCCCAAGATGCCACGCAGTGGGACTGACCCGGAACCATGTGGCTGGTAAGCAAGCTACTTACCACACAGCCACTCCTGCGCCTAGCTACTTACCACACAGCCTGCCACTTAAATATGGCTGACCCCTACGGGTGGATGTTACTGTTGCCACATTTAAGTGGCAAAAATACTTCACTTTATCGTGCAGTTACTGTTAATACCTCGTTCAGAGATTTAACGTTGCTTATATATATATATATATATATATATATATATATATATATATATATATATATATATATATATATATATATATATATATATATATATATGTATATATATATATATATATATATATATTATGTGTGTGTGCATCTTTATTCGTTTGTCTCTTTCTTGTTTCAATCATTAGACTGTGGCCATGCTGGAGTACCGCTTTGAAGGAATTTTAGTCGAATTAATCGACCCATACATTTTTTTTTTAGTCTACCTGTCACTTTTGCCGAAGACGTAAACCGATAGTCAAGAGGTGGTGGAGACAAACACATACGCACGCACACACACACACATACATATACACACACATACATATACACACACACACACACACACACACACACACACACACACAAATATGTTCACACCGGAGGCAAAGATTTGAATAGAGAATGTGATGTCAGCGCATTTTGTTGGAAGCAGTGTTTCTGGAATCGTTACTCAAGAGTTTCGCGTAATTCAGACGAAGGAAAGCAGAGTATTCGTAATGATACTGAAATGTGATTGATAATAATGATTTGATAAATTGCGTCAATTAACAAATGCAGGACACTTGACATATTCATGTAATGACTAATAAAAACCTATCTAAGCAGTTTTGAACATTGTAAGACGCAAAAAAGAATGTTCTGACAGTATTAAATTAGACAAATACCTAACTTTTATTTATTTATTTAATTCTTTACTATATGACCATTACGGCGTCTCTAATTCATATTTTTGAAATTCAGTATTCGGATATTTCTTAGCACATAATAGCTTGAAGGTTTTGCAAACACCCATCTTTTATTTAAAATTACAAAATGCTCTAAGACGATGTTATTAGACTATGTTGCCAAGGAGATGAGCTGGCATAATCATAAGCATTCAGGAATTTTCGTGATTTTACGTTTTCAGTTCGAAGTCAGCATTAGTTTTCATCATTTCGGTTTCGATAAAATAAAGACCAGCTAAGCACTCAGAGGAATATAGTCGACTTATCCCATTCCTCTATAATTTCAGGATTAAACAGATATTAATATTTTTGTAGCCATTAAAATACATATACCTATATTCCCTAATAGACCAATCGTATTTTTACTTGCTAATTTTATTATCCGATTAACACCAAATACGTTTTGCCACTAAGAAGATAACGTGTTTTTCTGAAAAATTCTTTCAAAATAAAGTTCTTTCTTTATTTCGCGGTTATTTTGTTAGAGAAAATCTAGCAAGAAAAATTAAAACATTACAAGGAGAGTTGTCATTAAGTTGGTAGATAATGTGCGTGTTTGAATGACAAAGAGGTGAAGAGTTTTATGTGTTCGTTCTGGAACACATTATCCTGGATGTGGAATCAAAGAAATTTTTGGTACAAATGTAGGTTCTTTAATGTTATTTCTATTAAACTTCTGTATATTCATAGTCTAGTTAATATTATTAAATTAGTTCATAAAATTAGTAAGCACACATCCAGTTTATATTTTGCAGAGGAAATCCTGTGACAATGTCGACATATTACAAGGTGGTGGCTTCGAAAAAGAACTTATATAGAGAACAGCATTAATATTGAAGAATACAAAAATAGGAAACGAAATACTATATATTACTTCATAGATATAAAAAGTTCGTTCTCATGCTATCGGGATACACCTATACTTACAAATAAGCATTTCCTGTAAACCACATTTGTTGGTATGCACTAAGAGACTTATTTCTTGGAAAACCGCGGGTTTTGTGTATAAGAAATAGTACCCTGGGCTCTTACATATTTCAAGGGATTTCCAGATCCAAGATACATATGATCAATATTGGCCTAAGGATACCACACACACACACACACACACACATAAATGTTGGTGGAGTTTCAATCATTTGTGATGTTTTGTATCTAATTTTCTTTGTGATAGTTTCATTTTATGCATAGGATGCTAGAGTAATTGAGATCATATCATTATTAGTATATTACCCCCCTTCAAAGTAATTAAAAGGTTTTATTTCTTTCAGATACACCGTGGCAGATAAGATGTTAACAGAAGAAATGCAAAAAAAACATGCACTCATTGTAGCTATGCATACGGAACATTGCGATTAAGAAAATTTGCAACAAAAATTACGAATATCGTTCGCTTTGGTTTTGCCCTGATCATGAAGAAAAAAACTTTTGGAGTAAGACCAAAAATCTAACAGAAGAATTGATAGATGGTTATGATCAGAACGTTCTGATGTTTTCAAGGTGAGCAACTGTGATAGGAATGGTAAGTGACGTTTCACAAACGAGCATCCCATGAATGAATGAATGTCAGACAACATTTACGATCATGTAATGCAAAACTTATGATTTGCAAAGGAAGATTAATCGATATCCTCACAATATTATGGCTTCACTGAAGGCCACCATTGTCCAGGTGATGTCAGAATTGTATACGGACGATATGATTTCGGTTCCCCATGGAAGCAGTCATTGAAGGAGTCTTATCGAGAACATGTGCACAAATTTATGTAAAAATTATATTTGGTTTTTGTCAGTATTGTTTTATTAAATTAGTTTCCTCAAAGTCACACCCTGTCCCTATATGCATACTTACATTTATACCTGTCACATATACACACACACTCACACACACATATACATATGTGTGTGTGCCTAAATACACATGCATATGAGTATATATTTAATTAAGCGTATATATATATATATATATATATATATATATATATATATATATATAATAATAATAATATTAGGGACAAAATCCAAAATTACAGGTAAAAAACTCAATTAAAATCAATTTATAAAAAATTAAAATTAAATTGAGCCTTATAGATAAAGTATATATAAAATATATAGTTTTAGGGAAAATAACCAATTTCAAGAACTCATCGATGAAAATCCACTATAATTATATTATATTATATTATATTTATCTTATGATATTTACTTTACTTTATATTATACTAATTTATTGTGCTTTTAATTATTAATTTTTCTATATGTGATAGTGGATTTTCATCGATGAGTTCTTGAAAATTGGTTATTTTCCCTAAAACTATATATTTTATATATATATATATATATATATATATATATATATATATATATATATATATATATTTCATTCCATAGCAAAACTGTTGTACTACACTTTGACAATTTTTGATATCTTGGCATTTGAAATAGTTTGACCAATACGATAGTTTGACCAAAATAATTTCAAGCGCACATGCAAGCGCACCTTCGATTTGTGATCACCAATATTTTATTATCTCCTCTTCTTTCTACCTTTCCTGCCAAATAATCTTTCTCCAACCAGCCGCCATGCTTCATCGCTAAATTCACAAGTTTTTTTTTTCTTTAATATTTTCTCTTATTCTTTTCTCACTTTCCCGAGCGTCAAACTAATACACCTGCTTGTTGGTCTAACACCTGTCTTCGTCTTTTGTTTTTCTGTAAATTTCAACTATATATATATATATATATATATATATATATATATATATATATTTGTACATCTTCATAACTATGTATCTATCTATCTACATAACTAATTATATATATATATGTCTGTGCACGATTGTATTTATGTATATGTATATTTATGCACGTGTATGTCTGCGCAGATATGGTTATATAGCTATATACGTATATACGAGTTTCTGTGTATGTGCATGTGCGTGTACGTAGTTGTGTGTGCTCGTGTATATGTGTATATATATATATATATATATATATATATATATATATATATAGGTGAGAAAGTTGGTATGTGAAAGCACGTGGTTGGATGTATAAAAGATAATAAGAGTGAAAAAACTACAGAAGGCTTGTGTTACATGGTTAAAGTATATATTTAAATTATGTCAGAAAAATGTTAGGAAAATGTTATAAAATCTTTTTGGTATATAAACATTGTATTTTGATAAATAACCGGTTTCGTGTTGTCTTTTCAAATTTCTCTACTTCATTGTAATGTGTTCGCTCCAGAGCGAACACATTACAATGAAGTAGAGAAATTTGAAAAGACAACACGAAACCGGTTATTTATCAAAATACAATGTTTATATACCAAAAAGATTTTATAACATTTTCCTAACATTTTTCTGACATAATTTAAATATATACTTTAACCATGTAACACAAGCCTTCTGTAGTTTTTTCACTCTTATTATCTTTTATATATATATATATATATATATATATATATATATATATATATATATATATATATATATATATATATATATATATATATATATATATATATATATACTTGCACACATACACATATATAGAAATATATATGCTAGATATAAACCCATGCAATTCAATTTTACTTCACACACTGCGAGAGCATAACACGCAGTCAATTCTATGACAATAGGTGCATGTGAATTTGAATTAAATGAATAAGAAGATTGGACCTCAATATAACACATAAAAATATGCTGGCTTATGATTTAATACGTACATACATACAACATATGCATCATGGTTACACCATTTTAAAAACAATATGTGTGTGCGCGCGTGTGTTCAGTTCGCCGTCGGTTCTTACGTTCACGTGTATATGTGTGTATGTATACTAAGTGTGCATACTTCTGTTGTGTCTATTTCAAGCCGTGAGTGTTCAGTATAATTGTAACAAAAATAACATTGAATTAATGTTAATTAATTAGCCCTCTGCCTGTAGAATAATTAATAACATCTGCTTAGAATAGGAAATTGGGCATTCACGCGGTTGTATTTAGCTTCATGCTGTGACATTTACTGTTATTTTATTCTCAAGGACGCTGCAAGTAGTTATCCAACATCGGTTAACTACATTGGTTTAATACCTCGCAGCGTTTGACTCCGTCTTTCGTCGTTTCGAGTTCACTTTCTTAGAAAGAAACTCTGTAGCTCCTTCATGAGTGAATAAAGCAACAGACAGAATATAGTTGGGACCGATATCGATTTAAAAGAGGTTATATAAATTTTGTAAAAACACAATCATCTTAAGACGTTGGTTAAGCAAAAACAGAAACGTTAGAAATAAGATCATTTATTCCAGTAGCTTTTAAACACACCTCTCATCATTTTGGTTAGAAAATCCCTACAGAACATATCTGCACTACATCAATAGAATAAAATCTCAGGTAAGATCTCGAATAAAATCTAGGTACTGGGATGGCTAGGTGTAGGCATGGTTGTGTCATTAAAATGCACACCTTGTAGCCTTGTGGATTCGGGTTCAGTCTGACTGCACGATACCTGTAATAAGTGACTGCTACTATAACATCAGGCCAAAACGATACCTTGAGAAGGAATTTGGTAGACGGAAACTATGTGGAAGCCTGTCGTAAACGTATATATATATATATATATATATATATATATATATATATATACACTTGGTTTGCTTACGTACTCCTGGAGCTTTTATCGGTTCGCCGAAAGAGTACAATGAATAAGTACCGGGCCTAAAAAGAAGTACAGGGATTGACTTGTTCGACTTAACTGTTCAAGACAGTATCACGGCATGGTCGTAGTTAAATGAATGAAAGAAGTAAAAGATAAAAGAATATAGAAAGTCGATTTTACAGAATTACGACTGTTTCTTACCCACAATCGAGGCAATGAAAGTATCGAACATAACTTATTAACGTCATTTCAATGCAATGAATTACACGCAATCTATTTTAAGAGATTTCTGTGTACAAAATAATGCAATCCACGCTGAATACTGTCATCGTTATAAAAATTAAGCCGGAAAATTCACTAAGCGGTTACCCGTCTCGTTTGAAAGAGCAACCAAGTCTTCCTCAAATATCAACCAACGGACTTATAAATGGATGGAAACGCAGAACTTAATCATAGTATGACATGTCTGAAAATAAGACAGGATTCTGATGTCTGGAAGGTATTTTAGCATTGATCTGCACGAACAGGGATGATCTGGGAGTAAAAACCAACGATTTGAGACAAAGCAAACTTATTTAAATTCATATTAATAGCATTTTTTGGTTCACAGACGTCATTAATATTACGGAAAAAATCATGTGGAAGCTTCGTCTCTCCAACAACAAAAACAGATGAAAAATATAAAGAAAAATGTAGAATCTCGTTGATCATCCATAATCTGGTTTGCTTCAAAACTAGAGTAATTGACAATCGTTTAATACCCGTCTAATTCAACTCTTTCCACATCAGATACATCTGTGTTTGTTGACTCTTATCTAAGACAACAGAACAGAAGCATGAATATACACAAATTGAAACACTATGTATACATATATATATATATATATATATATATATATATATATATATATATATATATATATATATATATATATATACATATATATATATATATATATATATATATAACGTCGATACGCACACAGAAATACGTATATTAATAATCGCATGTCTTGATACACATAGCAAGCAAGACAAAACAAAACATGGAGTGGAAAACATTTCAAAAGATGATAAATATCTGCTAATATCTTTGGCCTTATTTCCTAGATTTATACATGACTTCCATCTGTTTTTTTCACGATAAACATTCACTTTCTTTTGAACACCAACATATCCAAATACCCGACCTGCATTCACACACGCATACACACACACGCACACATTAACACACACACACACACACAAACACATACCTCCCCATATATATATATGTATATATACATACACACACAAACACATATCCCCCCCACATATATGTGTATACACACACACGCGCGCGTATAAGTACATATATAAATGTATATGGATGTTTGTATGTGATTAGATTTAGAATGTAATTCTAAACGCATCGCAAAATATGAAAATAATTCTCTTCATGTATACATGTGTGCGTGTGTGTGTATGCTTATGTATGTATATGAACATACATATACATATATATGTATGTTTTATGCATGTATATATATATATATATACACACACACATATATATATATATATATACATACATATGTGTGTATATATATGTATATATATGTATATATATATATTATATATGCATATATATATATATATGTATGTGTGTATATATATATATATATATATATATATATATATATATATATATATATATATACATACATATGTGTGTATATATATGTATATATATATATATGCATATATATATATATATATGTATGTATGTATATATATAAGTCCAGGTGCATCACAAAATAATACATAGAGAAACTGTGTGTGCATATGTTTATATGTATGTATGCTTCACAAACTGTGTCCGTATTTTTGTATGCATGTATGCTTCACAGACTTAGATATTTCAAGCCCTCCACTTGTTTAGTCATTTATAAGACGTCGACTTTCTGAGCATGCCTCTCTCAGATGATGTATAGCTGTTAACAAATAAATGTTTATGTCTGTTATTTAAATTATTGTTATCAATATATCTTTCTAAGATTTTATATTTTAGAGAAAAGTATTAATATTTCAGTTATCAGAAGGAAAAGATATATGTAAAAATATAATCATTCTTCTTTTTTCCTAGACGGGAGTACTTTGCTGAAAATAGCAACCAAATCACCGTCAAAATTTACTAAGCTATCTTTAATACATTGGAAAGCAGCGTCGGTAATGTGGTACTAGATCAAAGGTTCTCAGTCATTTTTTTATCTATGGACCCCTTTGAATATTATTTTATTCTGGGGGACCCCATGACCATTCGATATTTAAAAACTAGTTTCAAAGTTCCTATTATGTTTTTCACACCTTCACTTGTGTAGGCTAAACTATGTAAAACATTAAAGAAAGAAGTCTAGCTTTTTCTTGCAATACATACCAATATATACATCTTAAGCAAAAATTTTTCATGGGCCCTTAAGACACTATTTTGGATCCCCAATTTAATATTTTGTTGCGTGGACCCTAAAAAGCTTATATCGACACTTAAGGGCCATGTGGACCCCAGTTGAGAAGCACTGGACTAGACGAAAAAGATGAGTTGGTCCGATTAGAATACCGTTGTCTGCAGGTGGAGGCGCGTGGCTTATCGGTTCGGGTTTTCGGCTCACGATCGTAAGGCCGTATATTCAATTCCTGGCGGCGCGTTATGTCCTTGAACAAGACACTTTCTTTTACGTTCACTCAGCTAGCAAAAATGAGTTGTACCTGTAATTCAAAGGGGCCAGCCTTTTACATTCTTATTTCTTTATTGCCCACAAGGGGCTAAACATAGAGGGGACAAACAAGGACAGACAAAGGGATTATAGTCGATTACATCGACCCCAGTGCGTAACTGGTACTTATTTAATCGACCCCGAAAGGATGAAAGGCAAAGTCGACCTCGGCGGAATTTGAACTCAGAACGTAACGGCAGACGAAATACCGCTAAGCATTTCGCCCGGCATGCTAACGTTTCTGCCAGCTCACCGCTTTCAGCCTTTTACATTCTGCTTCACTTTGAATCTCCCTGAGAACCACGTTAAGAGTACGCGCGTCTGTGGAGAGCTCAACCACGTACACGTTCATTTCATGAGCCGGCTGTTCTGTTGATCGTATCAACTTGAACCCATATCGTTGTAACCAACAGAATGTCAGAGAGTTGGTCGAGGTCAAACTGATCTGAGATTCAAAAGCTATACCAAGTAAGGCATCACTCCTCAAAGTTAATTTTATTTCATTATGTCAACAAACTCAAAACAATTTATAACCAACACAAAAGATATCTCGTTAGTTTCTATGGTATGTTAATGGTAATTAAGTTATGGATGGTAATGCACTCTTATCTGGGAAATCAATGCTACAGCTTGAACAATCTTCAATGATTACATCACAGCACATGTCAACAGCGCCACTTGCAGCAGACCACAACTGCTGATCACAGCAGTATTGTTCCATATTTGTAGTCTTCATTGAAACTATATCAGTTTCTGCTCCTCTGTACTCTCAAGACACGCACCACAACTTTCTGAGCCAAAGACATATTTACATACATACATGCAGGCACAAATGCATATAGATAGAGAGAGAGGGAGGGGGAGGGAGAGATGTACATGTACATTATGCAATATATGTATGTATATACACACACACACATACACACGTACACACACATGAACACGTACACACACACACAAACACATACATGTATACATACATCTCCTGGTCTTTTCCTCTCTTCTTTGTTCCAGGCCTTTCAGTTTCCTTAGCAACTAAAAGTGTTCAATCATTCTCACAGTTTCCACCTAATTCATCTTTTTGTCTGCAAATATAAACTTTTGGAGATTCACGCTGGTCTTCAAACGCAATGACCTCACCATTTTAGGAATGTCTATAAACGCCAGTGGTTTATGTAAATATATATACACACACACACACGTGTACGTGTGTGTGTGTGTATGTATATTTATATACGCATGTGTGAATGCGTGTATATGTATATATGCATGTATGTGTATTTGTGTATGCAATGTATGTGTGTATCTATATATATATATATATATATATATATATATATATATATATATATATATATATATATATATATATATATATATATATATGAATGTATAAATATATTTATACTTTCACGCACACACACACACATATATCATATAATATACATATCGAGAGAGAGGGAGAGAGAAAGAAAGAGAGAGAGCTGGAGAGAGAGATGCATATATCTGTGTATATATATAAAAGGTGCATTCCAGATGTTTTGATACTTTTCAAGGAGAGATGTTTATACAAAACTCTAATCTCCTTCATAGGAAAACTGATGTCAATGTTCTTGTTCTAGCGTTCCAGCTTCTTCATGAAGACTCCATGGTTGTTCTACATGAAAAACTTGTCACAGCCTCCTTCATCTTCAATCAAAGAGAGTAAAGTCAGGACTGTAGGGAGGGTGAGGTGTAGTTTTGATGCCCATCTCTGTCAAGGGGTTGTTTTGCAGGATGGAATTCTGGACTGGTGCTTTGACCTGGTGCAGGTGCCAACGACCCGAGTGGAAGAGTTCGCGACTTGTGCGACGATATCGCTTCCTGAACTCGCTCAAACCTATGCAAAAAGTATATTTTGTTCACCGTCTGACCAGAGGGTAACTAGTGGATATAGATGATACCCTTGCTGTATATAAAGTTTTGCGGTGGACTTGCTTTGCCTGCATGCTTCCATTCAGCACTCTGTCTCTTGGTCACAGCAGTAGATCCAGCTTTCTTCATAGGTTGCCAGAGATTGAAGTACTATAGGATTGGATGTAATGCGGCCAACCATCACCCTACTATCACCAATATGTTTTTCCTTCTGTTCATCATTAAGCACCCTCGGAACAAATTTATAGAAATTTTGCGCACGTTCAGATCTTTATGAATAATTCTGTGTATATTTGCCACGCTAAGTGAAAACACTAATCTTATTGGTCTTTTGCTTTCAAACAAATTGACCGAACGCATCGAGCAGAGTTATTGTATCAAGTTTTGTGAAAAACTTGGTGATACTCAAATTCAAACCATCCAGAAGATCCAGCAAGCCTTTGGCGACGATGTCAAGGGCAAAACTCAGATCAACGAGTGGTACAAATGTCTCAAACATGGCGGTACCTAAATGGAGAGTGGAGCAAGCTCAGGTAGGCCATTCACAAGCCGAAATGTGAAGCCAGCTGAGAAAGTTAGGCAAATAGTCATGGAAGACCATCGTGTAACAATTCAGGGAATTGCTCACGAATTGGGAATAAACACAGGATCAGTGCATTCCAATTTAATGGAGTATTAGTGCATGTGGACAGTATCGGTGAAAACAAAATAATTTCGGATTCCTTTCGAATGAACCTCGTAATTCAAGCTTTCCCGGACAAGAACAACACACTACTTCTTCGAAAGTCTTCTTATTCTCCCGACTTCGCACCATTTGACTCCTGGTATTTCTGTAAACTAAAAGCTACGCTGAAAGGGAAGCAATTTGCGTCGCGAGAGAAAATTAAGAGAAAAGCGGCTGCGAAGCTCCATAACACTCCGCAGTAGGCGTTCGAGAGGTGTTAGCAGCAAGGCGGCGAGCTGGCAGAATCGGTAGCACGCTGGGCGAAATGCTGAACAGTATTTCGTTTGCCGTTACGTTCTCCGTTCAAATTCCGCCGAGGTCGACTTTGCCTTTCATCCTTTCGGGACCGATAAATTAAGTACCAGTTACGCACTGGGGTCGATGTAATCGACTATAATCCCTTTGTCTGTCCTTGTTTGTCCCCTCTATGTTTAGCTCCTTGTGGGCAATAAAGAAAAAGAGAGGTATTACCAGTAGTAGCAGAACCGCTGGGAGATGTGCGTGAACTACCAAGGGAAGTATTTTGAAGGTGATTAAATAAAATCTGTGAAATATACAATTTTTTTTTACGCCCAAAGATTGAATACTCTTTGAATGCACTTCATATGTATGTATGTGTGCGCGCGTGTGTGTATGTGTGAGTGTGTGTCATATGTGAAGGGACATGTATATCCGCACACACACGTAAATGTCATACCCACAAAAGCGATTCTTTTTTCTTCACCGATTCCAGTGTATGAATAAAATAGAGAATGGTGGAGAGTGTGAGTAAACTCATAGCCAAGCTGGCAACATGACAACAGACGGGCCAAATGACAAATAGTGTTCCCCCACCTCTTCCGATTTACGACAACAGGTGCTCTAGGAAGAACAAAATGCCGGTCTCAATGGACCGTCATAATTTAGGTTCGGTGTTAAGTGCATTTCTGTTTTTGTTTTATTCTTTTCTTTTACTTTTCCACATTTAGTAAATATTAAATTAAATAAGATAAAGGACAGTCTCTTTAGTGTGCCAAACATTTTCTTGTCGAAAATGGCTATGGTTTCAATTACTGTTAATGATTTTGATGTGGAGAGCATTGAAAAGAAAACTAATTATAAATAATTACGTGATAAATGAAAAGCAACACTAAGTGAATGGTGAATAACATTTTGGTCGCAGGTTGAATGGTTAAAATATTTACTCGACACCTTCGTTTTGCAGCTATAAGTTCCTAGACTAATGCATTGTTATAGATTCATATCATTCTAAGCTCTCTATGTGAATCAGGAAACAGTTTAAGAAGGTTGTCTGATGGATTGTGTCTGCAATTCAAATATCCAGCTTTATCATACTTGTGCTACGCTTATTCTCTCCGTTGAATTCTCAACCACTACCCTGACTATGATCAAGCAATTGGACTCATCGAAATAGACAAAAGAGACAGAACTGTAAACCCTTCGGATAGAATACTGAGCTGCATTTATTTCGGCTTTGCGCTGGCACTTGAAATATCGCAGAGATAAACATTGCTTTTCAACCTTTAGGTATTGATAAAATAATTCCCGATTGAGCATTAGGGTTGATGCAATCGAATGACCTGTTATTGCCGGCCTTTTGTCGAAATTTGTAACTGCTATTCCAACAATCGTGTGCGACAAATCCAGTTATCATTAGTCTTATTAAAATTTCCTATCTATGCATACAATTCACAGTATTTCATGAAGAAATTAAGAAATAATCACTAAGTACATGTAGCCACGAATATTACGCATAATTTGAACAAATATATACTAAATCACAGAGGTTAACTACTTAGAGATGACATCCGTTTATAGAGCAAGCCAGCAATAGTTAAATAAGGGTTAATTATTCTTAATGGCGCGATTAACAAATCTTGGAGGAAGAAGGTTAGATTGTATGATTAAAGTTAGTATAGCATATTATATGCTATAATTCCTCAAGAGTAAGAGACTGTAGAGATGTGGTATTAGTTTTAGAATCAGCTGAATATCTAATGATACAGTTTCAGTAGTCATTAGAATCATGGACGGTCATAGAAGAGAAACTGCAAAACAAATTATTAAGCGTATTTCAGTACATATTGACGTCCGTCCACATTCAGATTCCTAGTACTACTCATGTCAAATTTCTATTTCATCCACCTAGGCCGAAAAGACAGTTGGTACTAGTCTAGTCATAGTCTCCAGACGATGGACGTAAGTCCGTCAATACCAATGAGTAAAGTCTTCTGCAGCTGTAAGAATTTATTAGAGTAAATGCATTTCGCTTCAGTATAGAAAAGGAATCACTATGCTCTCAAAATCTCTCTCTCACACACTCTCTATCTCTCTATATCACTCTTTATTCCGCTCATATACAAACACGCACACACGCACATACACATACGTAAGCTTTATCCATCTCGTTCGCTCTGTTTTAAATCATAGTCTCAGAAATCTATCAACAGGCAATAATGTACGGTGAGTGCTTCAGAGTACAGATTTTTATCTCAGTAATTGAAACACAGATCCACTTTTGATTACCATATACAGTCAGTTCACTTCTACTTCACTTCTAATAGTTTTAAAGTGGCACGAACAGCACAAAATGACGATGTATGGATACACTATATATTGTTATTCTATATCAATTTTGTTTTATTCTGTATTCGATAGTATGAATTATTTAGTATTTTTTGTCAGTCTCTGTTCCTTTCTCACCACCCCCACCAAAAAAAAAAAATTGCAGAAAAACGGTGTCCAATGAGATTTCGACATTCTTTGATATATTTATTTATTTATTCTAATCAGTCTATCATACGAAGAAGCAGAGATATTTCACTTCGCAGCTGACAGAAGATAGGAATCAACCACTACAGTTGTATATGCAGTTTACGAAGTTTCTGCCTGATATATATATATATATATATATATATATATATATATATATATATATATATATATATATATATATATATATATATATATATATATATATATATATATATATATATACATACATATATATATACATACATACATATATATATATACATACATACATATATATACATACATACATACATATATATACATACATACATACATATATATACATACATACATATATATACATACATACATACATATATATACATACATACATACATATATATATACATACATACATACATACATATATATATATATATATATATATATATATATATATATATATATATATATATATATATGGCTGTGTCTTTTAGTGCCTTATTATTTAACACACTGTCAACAACTATTGAAAAGGCTGCAAGACGCAACGAAAATTTTAGAAAAATAAATAAGTAGATGAGTGGAAACTTCACCGGTGAGATTGTTAAATAAAAAGGTACTAAAAGAGAATGACTCTCCCCAAACACAACAAAATATGCTTCGACACACGAACTCACATACTGAATCTTGCAAACCAGACCCCCAAATGAAGTGCGTATATATATATATTTCGCCATGATAGATCGCTGACCACTACATTTATATTTGTTCTCCTTGTTTCTTTCTGTGTTCCTTTCAGTTGAAGAGCGTAGGCTCGAAACGTCAAAGACTTTCTCTATTCCCGAGCGTTATACTAATACATCCATTTGTTGTTTACACCACCTGTCTTCGTCTGTTGTTTTTTTTCGTAAATTCTCCCGTATATATATATATATATATATATATATATATATATATATATATATATATATATATATATATATATATACATATATATATTCATAGAAAGAGGGAGAGAGAGAGAGAAATAAAGAGCGAGAAAGAGAAACCAGAAATTTCATACACACAAACAAAGCTACGAAGGGATTCGTGTGGAACGGTTATCTACAAGTCTTATAAGTCTACATTCCAATTAGAGATACTGACAATCGTCTTAACTTTGCATGAGAAAATCATGTGTGTGTGTAGGTAGGCGGGTAGATAGGTAGATAAATAGAAGGATGGACATCTCTCTCTCTCACCCCCCCTCTCTCTCTCTCTCTGTCTATCTATCTATCTATCTATTTATCTATCTTTCTATACATATAAGCATAAACTTACTTGGAAATGGATGCGTGGTGTTCAATCAAATAATAATATAATATAATATATATATATATAAGCACAAAATGAGCTGGGAAAATAATTCAAAGGTTACACTGGACTGGTGTGTATTTGATTAGCTTAGTCAAATACAGGTATATCAAATACCATGCAACCTGATTTATTAAAATTATCTCTTAAGTATGCAGCATATAACCAAATGGCTATTAAGATAGCTCTACTGGCGAATGGGAGATAATCTCTAGCATCGAATATTTTGCCTTTATGTAAAAGGAGAGTTTTATGGTTTGGAGATAAGAGAAAAGGCATGGACACGTATTTCTGACTCTACATTACTATCATCATCATCAAGACAAATGCACGAATTTAGCTTTAGTAGCCAATAAACAAATTAGAAACATTTAGTTCTCAGGTAATTTATTTAATTTAAAGAAAGAATGATCTAAGGGGAATAATTCAAAATGACAAGTGACATGTAGTTGAATACCATACATAAGTGCAGGTATGTCAAATAACATACGACGAAATTTATTCATGCGTGTATATGTTTGTGTGTGTGTATGGTGCTGTTTTGATTATACACGACGGGTTTCAACACAGTTTCTGCCAATCAAATTCATCCACATCGCCCGACCAGGGCCAATATTGTAAGAATACTTAGCTTGTATATATATATATGAGTGGCTGTGTGGTAAGTAGCTTGCTTAACAACCACATGGTTCTGGGTTCAGTCCCACTGCGTGGCACCTTGGGCAAGTGTCTTCTACTATAGCCTCGGGCCGACCAAAGCCTTGTGAGTGGATTTGGTAGACGGAAACTGAAAGAATCCCGTCGTATATATGTATATATATATATATATATATATATATATATATATATATATATATATATATGTATATGTATGTGTGTTTGTCCCCCTAGCATTGCTTGACAACCAATGCTGGTGTGTTTATGTCCCCGTAACTTAGCGGTTCGACAAAAGAGAGCGATAGAATAAGTACTAGGCTTACAAAGAATAAGTCCTGGGGTCGATTTGGTCGACTAAAGGCGGTGCTCCAGCATGGCCGCAGTCAAATGACTGAAACAAATAAGATATATATATATATATATATATATATATATATATATATATATATATATATATATATAACGTGAGAGAGTTAGGGGTTGGGGGTACAACCCACTAAGGGATAGTATCTATCCAGTATACTGCTGGGAGGGTACCCAATTATTGCTACACTAGTGCTATACTAGGTGCAATCAATGGGAGCGGGTAAAAGTGGAGGTTTTACCCAAAATTTGTGTAACAATTAGAAAATGATATATATATATATATATGTACAAATACAGGCTGCATTTATTCATATATGTTTATATGTTTGTATGTATGCATGGGTAGATAGATAGATAGATAGATACATACATACATACATACATACGGTCTTTCCTCTGTCTCCGAAGAAGAGCGTCTGCTCGAAACGTTAAGTCATCTTTCTTTCCTTTCCTGAGCGTCTGCTAATACATTACATGTACCACGTCCTTTTTTGTGTTTGTTCTTTTTGAGATTTACTACATACATACATACATACATACATACATACATACATTTACATAATAACGTTGATGGCGGACATCCAGTACCATGCAATTACGGTTGCCGCAGCAGCAGTAGATGATGATGATGATAATGATGATGAGGTTGATGATGATATCGATGGTGATGAATTGGAAAACATTTTTATTTCTAATTCTTGAATAATTATTTCGTCTTTCCATTCTTCTATTCTTCCATTCCTTTCTCAATCCGTTCATTACCTATTATTTTCTACGTTCGTTTATTCTGTCATTCTTTGTTTATACTTAATCAATGAAAACTCCATCCTTTGTTGGTGGATTCGTAGAAAAATACTTCTCTTTGTTTCTTCTGTTCGAGCTCGAATTCCATGGTTCATAAGCGTCGGCTAATATTTAAACTACTACTAATAATAATAATACAACAAATACTACTACTACTACTACTACTACTACTACTACTACTACTACAATTTCTCCGCTTCCTCCTCCTCCTACTACTACTACTAAAGCTGCAACTACTACTGTTACTATAACATCTGCTCCTCCTCTTCCTCTTCTCCTTCCCACTACTACTACTACTACTACTACTACTACTACTACTATCACAACTACTGCTGAAACTGCAGCCTCTGCTACTACTACAACTACTACTAATAGTTCTACTCTTTCTCCTCCTCCTCCTCCTACTACTACTAATATTCTTACTACAATCACTACCAGTACGGCTGTTACTACATCTGCCATTACTACTACTCTACTCCTACTACACTACTGTCACTTATTGTTACGCCCACTTCTAGGTGTAAAGGTATTATGAACATTAAGACTCTTATTACTGGTAACAAAGCAACCGATGCAATCACAATGACTACCATCAGAACAACTAATCTGTTGACCATTGCCATCACAAACAAGTCATTGAGAATAATTTATTCCCTAACTGGAATACAATAACCCTGTGCGCGCACGCATGCGTACACACACAGACACACACACACACACACACACAGCTATAAATATATATAATGCAAAAGTTTCATTAGAGAAGTATTTAATATTTCGACCGGTGCATTATCCAGTTATTCGCCTTATTTCTGTAAGCATATATATATATATATATATATATATATATATATATATATATATATATATATATATGTATGTGTGTGTGTGTGTGTGTGTGTGTGTGAATAAAAATGAAAAATAAAAATTAAAAAATTTAAAAAATATACAAATAAAGGTTTTTGTATGATCGTGTATAGAGGAATATGTTATTTAAAAGAGTTCCAACTGTCTGTTTTTTATGTTTTATTTATATTCTTATAAAATCAATGCGGGAAATAGAATATGGAATATATAATATAATATAAATAGTAAAATGAAATGAAGTATTGAATGTCTTATTGAACATATGAAACATTGAGTACTTCCCAACCACATGTTTCCGGTTTCAGTCCCACTGCGTGACACTTGGGGCAAATGATTTCTACTATAGCTTCGGGCCGAGCAAAGCTTTGTGATTGGGTCTGGTTGACGGAAACTGAAAGATGTCCGTCGTATATATTAATATATATATATATATATATATATATATATATATATATATATATATATATATATATATATATATATATATATATATATACATGTATGTATGTATGTATGTATGTATGTATTTTTGTAATATGAACCTGTGGAAAATGAGGGAATGTTACTTTTTATGTGTGTTATTTGTGGGAGGATATGATTGAGTCGTACAGGCCTGGTCAGCCATTAGAAAAGTCACAGGAATCAACCCATTGTCAATTGTGATATCGCTCACAACAGAACATGTGCAACCTGTGGAAAGGTGTTGGAGGATTGATAAGGTATATCAAAAGAGTTCATACTGTGGCACTTGTTTTCTCTGCTAGCCAGTACAGCTGTGCATTATGTAATAGAATATGCAAATCTAACGCCGGATTCAAGACTCATACAAGGGCCTCAAATTGCATCAACAATGACTCATTTCAGTGATTTTTTTTCTACGAGAGTGAGTCAAAAAGTAAAGCTATTTTGTTTAGGACAGGTATAATTACCAACACAGGAACATGTATCATACATCAAAATGAAGCTGGCCCTCTGGGAATCACATCCCTACTTCTCAACATAGTCACCGTTTATCTCAATAGCAATGTTCCACCTTCGAATGAGAGCATGTATCCCTGCCCCGTAAGATTCTGTTGACTGATCTTTGAGCCACTTCTTTACTACAGTTTTCACTTCCTCGTCACTAGAATAATGTTTACCTCTCAAACCCTCTTTCGTGGCGCCGAAGAGATGATTGTCTGAAGGCGCTAAATCTGGTGAGTGAGGAGGTAATGAAGAAATGGCTCAAAGAACAGTCAACAGAATTTTACGGGGAAGGGATACATGCTCTCATTCGAAGGTGGATCATTGTTATTGAGAGAAACGGAGACTATGTTGAGAAGTATGAATGTCATCCACAGAGGACCATCTTCATTTTGATGCATGATACATGTTCCTGTGTTGGTAATTATACCTGTCCTAAACAAAATGCCGTTACTTTTTTACTCACCCTCGTAGCAATGGCCTTACTTTTATACGAGAAAGCAGCTACGATATATGTGTGTGCGTGTTTATGCTTTCATTTGTGCCCTCACCATCACTTGACAACCGATGTTGGTGCGTTTACGTCCCTATAACTTAGTGATTCGGCGAAAGACACCGATAGAACAAGCACTTGGCTTACAAGGAATAAGTCGTGGGGTCGATTGCTTCGAATAGAAAACATTTAAGGTGGTGCTACAGCATGGCCATATTCAAAAATGATTAAACAGGTAAAAAAATGTGTGTGTAGGTGTGTGTCTGTGAGTAGGTTAGTGTGTGTTTGTATGAGTATACACACACACACACACACACACACACACATATATATATATATATATATATATATATATATATATATACAGACAGAGAAACAAAGATAGACAGACAGACAGACAGACAGATAAAGAGAGAGGTACAGACAGACAGACAGACAGATAGATAGATAAAGAGAGAGAGGTGGAGACATACAGACAGACAGACAGACAGACAGACAGACAGACAGATAGATAAAGAGAGAAAGAGATGCGAAGCCTTTGTTCGTACTACGTTATGGGACGCATAGGTCTATAAGCTACCTCCAGCTCGAGCTCACACTTTTGTCTTTAACTTTCTTTGTTTTTGGCTCAAATTTAGCTGAATCTCGTGAGTATAATGTTTAGTGTCAGCTGCACACGCGCTGTCTCTTCATCCGTTTTGTCTTTTCTGATGCACATCTCACTGCACTCTTATGGATGGAGAGCGTTTGGCAAGTGCAGAAAGTGATATCATACGAATGTAAGATAGACTATCACCATGTTCAGCAGCGGCTAGAATCAGCTTCAGACAAAGATTTTCTTAATTGTAATTACTAAGGCCCTACCCTGGGCCCATTACTAACTATTGTGGAGTTATGCACAAACAGCTTTACCATAGGCACAAGGTAAAATATTTGAGACGGAAAAATGAAACTTATCGATCCCGCAAACTTCCGGGTTTTAAAAACCCTCATTCTTCATTCTTCTCAAATATCTGGCCGAGTGCCTAGAAGCCTGCAATTTTGAATGGCAAACTTCCGTTTTAGCCGGAAGTTGAACTCAAAACAAAAAAAAGTGCTAGAGTAAATACGGCAATGCATTTAACCGATGCTGCAACTAATCTTTCAAATTGATGGTAATTCGATGAAGGTTTTATTTACAAAGGGTTCTGATGATGATGATAGTGATATTGACGATAATGACGACGATGACGTCGGTGGTTCTAAGGGCAGTCATGAAGTCGATGATGGTGATGATGATAAGGATTATGACGATGATGTTACTGATGACGATGGTGGTTGTAGTAGTAGTGGTGGTGCTGCTGCTGCTGCAGGTGGTGGTAGTATAGTGGTGATGATGACGTTTTCTCTGATGTTTCTCATGTTGATGATGTTGATGTCGACGATGTCAATTCCGACGACAACGGTTATGACGATGGTGATGATGATGATGATGATGATGATGATAAGGAGGAGGAGGAGGAGGAGGAGGGTTAGATGATGTTGACGACCTCCAATGAGGAAGTTCATGGTTTTAGTGAAGTTGGTGACAATAATTATTAAATTTACAAAATATATGATAAATTTTAACAATAAGGTATTCTGGGCAAACAGACCGCTCTGGTTTTCTCCCTAGTGTACTCTTCATTTTAATCCCAGCTTCCAAACAATTCAGACAAAAGTAGTACCATTAAGCAATTTGACTATCTCTCTCTCTCTCTCTCTCTCTGTTACACTTTCTCATGCAGTATATATTCAACATATCTGAATATATTTATCTAGTGTAATAATAATTAGGTACCCTCCCAGCAGTTTATTGGGTAGATATTATCCCTTAGTGGGTTGGATTCACAACCTCTAAATCTCTTGGATTATATATATACATATATAATGGTGCAAATGTACAAAACAAAAAAAAGACGGAATTAAGTGAAGGAACAACAGAGACAAGGCATATTGGTTTGACACTCAGCAAAAATAGAAATGTCTTTGACGTTTCGAGCCTACGCTCTTCGACAGGAAGGAGTGGGGAAATAAAACGGAGAAAAAAAACGTCATTCATTCCTATATATATATATATATATATATATATATATATATACATATATAAAAGATAATAAGAGTGAAAAAACTACAGAAGGCTTGTGTTACATGGTTAAAGTATATATATTTAAATTATGTCAGAAAAATGTTAGAAAAATGTTATAAAATCTTTTTGGCATATAAACATTGTATTTTGAGAAATAACCGGTTTCGTGTTGTCTTGTCAAATTTCTCTACTTCATTGTAACGTAGAGAAATTTGAAAAGACAACACGAAACCGGTTATTTCTCAAAATACAATGTTTATATACCAAAAAGATATTATAACATTTTTCTAAGATTTTTCTGACATAATTTAAATATATATACTTTAACCATGTAACACAAGCCTTCTGTAGTTTTTTCACTCTTATTATCTTTTATACATCCAACCACGTGCTTTCACATACCAACTTTCTCACCTATATATATATATATATATATATATATATATATATATGTGTATATATAAATTCAATATCTTTTCTTGAAGCTTCTATACGTAAAGTTAATCGTAAATAGGCGAGCATGCATTCGTATTTGAACATTAGGTATTTATATGCGTATATATATTTGTGTGTGTGCTTATATGCATCCACACATGTAGGTTAGTGTGTATATGCACATGCATGTATTCATGAATGTGCTTATATGAATAATTCAACGCATGTGTGAGAGTGCTCTGATCTGTTAATATGTAAAGGCTATCTGTCTTATCCAACGTGTTTCAATGTGTCTTGTTTATGTACATACACACACACAAAAAAAAACACATATATATGTATGCATACATAGATACATATACATGAATGCATAAATGCATACATGCATAACAGACTACCAAGATACATGCATCATACAGTAGGTTGCAACGATGTTACTCTTCAAACAGACCCCGTTTCTTCGTCTATGTGTGTGTGTATGTATATCTGTGTTTTGGGTAGGTTGTGTGCATGCGTGTTGCATGTGTGCATGTGTGTGTGTGCGCGCGCGCCCGCGCCCGACCGTATACTTATTTTTGCGTTTTCTTTTTTCTAAATTTGCGTTAGATTTTATCTCATTTTACTCTAATTCTTTTTGTTATAATTGTTATTGTTAATGTTATTTTTATTACTGTTTTTCTTGATGTTGTTGTTGTTGGTGTTGTTATACTACTGTGTTGCTTTTCTAAGTTTTTTTGTACACTTTATTATATTCGATAGTATTTTCTTCAAATCTCATTCTTTGGTAGAGTTTGTGTTTTGATTTTATCAACTTAACTACTGATCCTAGAATTGTTGTTGTTGCTGTTCTTGTTCTTGTTTTTTTTTTGTTGTTGAAGCTGCGGTTGTTGCTTTTCTTATTGCTGTTGTTTTTGTTGCTTTTGTGGCATTTGTTACGCTTTATTACGATGATGACGATGATGATGATGACTATGATAATGATGATGGTGATGATGATGATGATGATGATGGTGGTGGTGGTAGTGGTGGTGGTGTTGGCGGTGGTTATGATGATGATGAGGATGGTGTAGGTGATGGTCGTGCTGATGGTGGTGATGTTGATGAGGATATTGGTCGTGTTGGTCATGGTAATGATGATGATGATAATGATGGTTATGATGATGATGGTGATGATGATGATGATAATGAAGATGACCGTGGTGACGATGAAGTATATCGGTGATGATGACGAAAAGTCGAACATTGATGACGATCATCATCATCATCACCATTGTGATGATTGCCGAGGAGGGTAATGCTGATGATGTTGATGACGAGGACAAAAAGGAATTTGCTGAAGAAGCGAACGGTAATAGTGATGCCAGTTCTGTTGATGTTGCTAATGGCGGTGGCGGGAGAGATGTGTGAATTGAGACTGTTGTACATATAGTTTCTAATCATGTTTTGTTAGCAATTTGTTTTTGTTGTTGTTGTTGTTGTTGTTGTCGTTGTTATTGTTGGAGTAAATATTTTTTCGATAATCTTACTGTTCAGCTTATTCATTCATGTTAGTAGTTGCTTGTGTTGATGGTACACTGCTACCGCTATTGACTACACAATAAATGTGAAGAGGTTTCCATTAATCAAAACATCCGGCATTTTAGTGGCAAGATAAACGACTAAACTAAACTAAAACAACAACAAGAGCAACAACAACAACAACAACAAAAACAATAACAGCATCAATACTGATAAGAACAACACAATCACCACCACCACTTCTATTACCGACACTAGCAACAAAAACATTTTAAAAAACGTAATAACAATAATACAATAACAGAAAATAAGAAAACTATAAAATGTAATAACAATATTATCAAAAATAGCTCTAATAATAATAGTAATAATAATAATAATAATAATAATGATACAATAGTAAGACGATAATAATATGAAAATCAACAATAGAAAGAGTAACAACGCGAAGAACAACAGTAATAAGGTAATCGCTTTATCAAACTATGTTAAGTATGGTTGTTAAAAGTAAAAGTTATTTGGACGCCATGTTGGTCATTAGCGGAAAGATTAGATTTATATATTCAAACGCAAAAACAAAGATAGATTTAGTAGAGATGTGTGTGTATATTTTTTTATGTATACGTGTATATGTGTACTTGCGCCTGTGTATGCAAGTGTGTGCGTGAAAGAGATAGAGAGAGAGAGAGAGAATAAATGTTTGTTGTTATATTTGGATATGTTTTCGTGTGTGTATCTATGTACACAGAAGAAAACATGGGTGAGTGAGTGTGAGTGTGTGTGTGTGTGTGTGTGTGTGTGTGTGTGTGTGTGTGTGTGTGTGTGTGTGTGTGTAGGTTTTATAGGATGGTTCGCGATCGTTAGATTCATACATCAAGATAACATGATGTAATATATTTGCATAACTAGCAGTCACACACACACACACACATATATATATGCATATACAGAATGTACGTTTCTAAGTATCATATATGTAAGTGTTCGTATCGTACACATGATTGCTTGTATCTGTATTGCGTTTGTGTATTTATATTTATCCATTTGTACTTATGAGGAGCAGTTCCTATAACAAACAGCTCGTTGATAAGACAATAACTTTAAGTAATTACTTTAGAATTTTCAGTTAAACTTTAACATTGTACAATGTACAAACTTATTTTACACTAAATCACTAAAACAAGAGAACATTTCTTCCGAAATGCCTCCGTCTCCAGTATTCGATAATCATTCTTAAGATCTGTCTTAGACTTGTAACTTCGCTTTTCTGCTTAAGTGAAAATGTCCTAATTAACATTGGAATTACTATGCAGTCACTCTGTCTGAAAAGTGAGTCAGATTGACTACAAATTACCCCTAACAGTTCAAATGAAACCATACATTGGATAAAGTAGAGTTTGGGAAATTCTACAGAGGAAATCGTCTTGTTATGATTTGAACGTGTTTGATCATAGTTCTGATTGTAGTTCTACTTAATGAGCATAGCCAAAGTCTAGGCCACAACAACAACAAGAGGGTAGGAATAGAATCAATGTTGTTTCTTCCTGACACTGGGTAGAAAATTGCCGTGCGCTATTTATGTGTGGGTGTATCTATGTGCATGCATGCATATATATATGCATACAGGTATAC